>NW_026463147.1:0-65461 GCF_021730395.1 Mercenaria mercenaria | reverse complement strand
GATCAAGCACACGTTATAGCCTCGCGATTGCCCTAGACAAATTGGCTTTTGTCGAACCTTTGAATATACAGGTCTGTAACTTACTGATTAACAGAACAAAATGTATCAGATTGAAAAAATAATATTTATATCATATGTCTACTAGAAAAGGGATCAAGTGGAAAAGAAACACAATAAATGTAGATGTTCTAACTGAATGGCATAAAACAATACATAAATAATCTATAAAATAGTCCAGAACACTAACATATTAATTTTGTCATTATTATTTCTGTTACTGAGTCTTTTCACGAAGCATACTTCTGACAAAGCTTAAACTGAGAAGAAAGATGTTTCACGAAAATAAGGTCCCTTTTAATATTCAGATAAATCGCAGGAACCGTTTAAAATTAAATGTTAGTATTTTACCACAAGGTCGGTTTTAGGACAAATTTTAAGATATCTTTATGTAAAACTGATCCAGAATCTATATTTATAACAGGTCAAAATTATGAACTGATAGTCTTTTTAACCTTTTACAATGCACGTACTCGTGTTTCGTTATAACCGGCTACACATTTGGCTGCATGGCATCAAATTTTGATACGCCGTTCCAAATCACACAACACGGTTTCAGTATGCATAAGACGGCGCCAAGCTTTAATGAATCGTTTCATTTTACACTGCACGAACTCATGTTGCGTTAAACGTCTTCACACTGGACTGCATGGCATCAAGTTTTTATACACCGATCTTAATTACATAAAGCAGTTTCAATATGCATTAGACGGCGTAAAGTTGTAAAAATCATTTCATTTTACACTGCACGTACTCGTGTTGTGTTAAACGGCTTCACATTGAGCTGCATGGTATCATGTTTTATTGGATGATTTCATATTACGGTGCATCGCAACAAGTTTTTCAATGCATCGTTCCATGTTTAAATGGATGGAATGAAGTTATGTATTAAGGTAGTTCTGCACATTTGGATCGAAATTTTTTCTACAATGTAGAATTTGATTAAACTTTGATTTTTCAAAACTTCAGAATATACCTAGAAAATTCAGCAAATAAAAAGGATACGGTCGTGTGCTTGATTTTTTGCTAGACTGATTTGAAAAATTTGGACCTCACGCAATTTTTCATAATAGGAGTCTATGGGAAAATAGCAATTTTCATAACATTTTCGCGAATAGAAAATTTTCTACAATGTAGATTTTAATGAAACTTCTCATAGTAGTAGATAAACATATGGCCTATAATACAGTGAAATAAAATGTATAGGTCCATGTGCTTATTTTTGAGATATTTGGCTATGATTAAAGTGAACCGCCTATTAGAAGCTAATTTAAAGACAATATTTTGAATTATTTAACGTGCCAGATGTTTAAATATCATATTCTAACTTTAGAAAGATAGAGACTGTTACAGTTTGATAAATTTATTCACGTGTTACCTTTAATTCATAAACTGGTTTTCATTTCCGTACGCCGAATCCAGGCTTTATTCTACTTTTTCCGGATAAATGACGTTACGCCATCACTTCCGGTATATCAAACGTGCAGAACTACCTTAAATGGTTTCAAAATACAATGCGTTGAATGCAAATATATATGACGGGATGGAGTTTTAGACTAGACGGCGTCGAAATGCACTGCACTGACTGACTTGTTTATGAATGGACTGTATATTTACTAATTTTGGCGGTTACCGCCGCCCATAGAGGAGTTGAGTACACATGTTACTTATGTATATAATAGAGCTAAGTCCAAAATGGGTCATAACTCAAAAATAATGAAACAATATGGACATGCCCACTTCATGTTGACATACACAGTTTTATTTAATTTTGATGGACACTGTAAGTGGAGTTGAATACAAAAATTGAGTGATGAGGCAGACTGGTAAATACTATATGCCTTCCGGGGTCTTTCACACATTTAAGGTCGATACACACCTTAGGAGCGGAATGCAGAAGTTTGACGGAAAATAATGAAATTTGGCACAGTTTTAGATCAATCTCTATATTTTCAGGATATATATATCATTTTTCGTTTTGACGCTTATGCGTTCACGTTAAAAGCGCCACCTGGTGGCACCCAATTTTTCACGTCAATTGCTCGTTTTTCTGTTATAATTTCACTAAAAGTTTGGCAATTTCATTTTTTTCCACCGATTTCGCATTGAGTTGACTGTTCCAATGTACGTGACAAAATCTAAATGTATTTAGTGCATTACAAGACCGCCGTTTTTATTAACACAAATGGGCACACGCCGAAATTGTTATATTTTTTTTACGTGCAAATTTATGCATTTTGTCCTATATCTTTTTTTCTGTGCGTTCAAAGTTTTTCAGTTTTTGAAACAGTCTGCTGCAGAATCCACACTTTAATATTATCAAATAAAAAAGGCATGTGTTCTCGTTGGATTTTTCGCTAAAAAACTTTAAAAAGTCGTAGTTGAATGCCGAAAAGCGCGACGTTTCTGAGGACATTATATCACGTCGTTACAGAATTGGCCGCCGTTAAAAAGACACGACATTACAAACATTACAAGATTTAGCAAGTGAAGTAATATAAACGGGGTAACTGCTGTTTTATATAAAACCGTTTTGTTCGACTTATTTTTTATATATTTTTCATATGTACAACAGCCTTTTTTCCCAGAAATACAGACTTTCTGGCGAACTGGTGTTATTTCTGATACGTCGATATAGGACTTTGTGTTTCGGCATTCATAAACGTGAAAAAAAGAAATCAGTATATATTTCTATTTACTCCGTTGCTTTAGGCCGATTTTTTTCCTGTTAAAAAGTGAAACCCCTGTATCATTATGACTACATGTATTAATTTATTATGACAAATGCGATAAACATTTACTTTCAATTTATTATTATGCAATCACCTATTTGGACATGAGACATAATCATTGTGCATACTTATAAGCGGATAGCATGACAGTTTAAAAACTGGAAGTTTTCGGCGTTTGTAACAAAGTTTATTAAAATTTATTTATTTAAAACATCTACAATGTCTGCAGTTTCTGAGATTTATTCGTTTATTTCATTTAAATCCATTTATAAAACAGTATAGAAATTCACTCGTTAAACATGTTAAAATAATGGTTAACTATTATAGAATCTGCATATAAATAATAACATCGATATTCACAACTATATATATACATTATACATAACCATTTAGACATGTACATTTCAAACATTTAATCCTTAAAATCAAACTTAAAACTATTTCAAGTAAATAATGTTAAACACAAGGTCGACTTTGAATTCCAGCAAGTTGTGATTCGATCTGGAATTTTGGAATCTTAAGAAATGACAGAAATATTTATGAAAACACTTTTAAATTATTAGAAAATATTCGATTTGTACGTGTGATATACAGAGCGTTATAATTCAAATTGTGTTTGCATTGGTATTTTGCACGTATAGTAATAATGTCTTACTGGAGAGAATGTAAAATATAGTTTAACAATTTCAGAAATATTTTTTCGGTCAGTTAGAGTATTATTATTAGAATATTACAGTAATGTAGGAAAGGTGCAGTATTTTGTTACACTGTATTGACGGAATATATTAAACACGGTAACGTCATGGTTTCTGCAGTATAAAACGTCGCGCTTTTCGGCATTCAACTACGACTTTTTAAAGTTTTTTAGCGAAACATCCAACGAGAACACATGCCTTTTTTATTTGATAATATTAAAGTGTGGATTCTGCAGCAGACAGTTTCGAAAAATGAAAAACTTTGACCGCACAGAAAAAAAGATATAGGACAAAATGCATAAATTTGCACGTAAAAAAATTATAACAATTTCGGCGTGTGCCCATTTGTTTTAATAAAAACGGCGGTCTTGTAATGCACTAAATACATTTAGATTTTGTCACGTACACTGGAACGGTCAACTCAATGCGAAATCGGGGGAAAAAATGAAATTGCCAAACTTTTAGTGAAATTATAACAGAAAAACGAGCAATTGACGTGAAAAATTGGGTGCCACCAGGTGGCGCTTTTAACGTGAACGCATAAGCGTCAAAACGAAAAATGATATATATATCCTGAAAATATAGAGACTGATCTAAAACTGTGCTAAATTTCATTATTTTCCGTCAAACTTCTGCATTCCGCTCCTAAGGTGTGTATCGACCTTAAATGATTCATCAACATTTTAAATGGCAACACACAAACGCACCGGTAATAAACAAAAAGATATATCTAATTTAGAAACAGGATTGCATGTTCTGTCTAAAATGAACGACACGTTTCTTAACACACTTTTGGAATTATCTGAAGATGAAAATCTAAAGGCGACAAGACCACATTCTGTTCAACACAACAGACCAGGTTATGTGCTATTTTCACGTCCACCAAGTTCTATACTTATTTCAAGGCCACCAAGTGCAGCCATATACGGAAGACCTCCAAGTTCTACTAAAAGACCAAGACGGCCGCCAAGCACAAGCACTTTAAGGCCAAGACCACCAAATGTCGACCCTCCATTTCGACGTCCACCAAGCGTTTCAACTATTGCAAGACCATCCAGTTCATTGAAACGACCAAACGCACTGAAATGTAAAGTGTGTGCTGACGGTTTCCGATTTCCGGGAAACACGCCGTGTTTCGATCATTATTGTGCTCCGTGTCTTGAAAATCATATATTGACCTTCAAACGAGGAACAGGTTGTGACTGTCCATTATGTCAAAGTGGAAGTTTGCTCCCATTAGCCAAACTAAGACCGGACAGTAAAAGATTTTCGAACAAATCAGAATTGAATGTTTGTAATAACTGTAAGGAAGCCAGACTGGCACAATATCGATGCGGGTCTTGCAAAGAATTCTTCTGTGAGAAATGTAACAGAGAATTTGTGAAGAGGATGAGAATAGATGGAAGCTTTAGCAACACATATGTAACTGATCTAAGCGGAGATAATGCAGTACCACTGATAATGCCTAGTAGTCTAGATGACGACTCCTTAGATTCCATCTCACTACCGTCTCTACTCCCTACGGGATTTGGTTTACGCTGCAGCGAACATGAAGACGAAGAATTAAGATTTCATTGCAAACCATGTGATAAATGTATCTGTACAGACTGTTAAATTCCCGGTCATGAAGGTCATGAAACGTTAGCGTTAGAAGAAGTATACGAAGAGAGAAAGCATCATCTATCTCAAGCATTAAAACTGTCAAATGGAAATAAATACGCACACTTCATTGTGAATGCGCCGAAATAAATTCAAAGCGGCTAGAGATTGATCAAGAATCAAGAGATGCGGTATCACAGATTGAAAATCACGCTAATGAGGCCAAAAGAATGATAGATGAATGGGCAAAATCAGTGATTAAAACAATCAGGGTTCAGAATACTCAAAGTCGAGGAAAACTAGAAGAGTGTAGAGATGTAGTTAAAGAAAAGGTGAAAACACTTCAAACGCTGGTTGAGAAAGGTACATCGTTGTTGGAGTCGGAAAATAGTATAGATCTTGTAGAAAAGGCTCCGCAGATGACACAGTCTATTAAAGGTTAGACAGATTCTAAATTCTTTGTTTTTATAGTAGTTATTTGTTTGCTATAGCATGTATGTATTTCCTTTGGTTATACAGGTATTCCTTTTTACAATTCGTAAAGGGTTTCCTTTTTTTTCGAAGAATGTCAATAATATCAAAGTGATACATCAATCTTACGTTAACATGCTTCAGTAAGTGTTGGAAAAGTTTGATAAATCATTATGTAAATATTTTTATATGAATATATTAGAAAGGAAACTCGTGATAAAATCATTACAACCTTTCTAGTTTTTCCTAGCTTCCAACTTCAGCTATGTTTCTATATGTAGATGCAGATATTGCGCCACCATCGGATAGATTGTGGCGGAAGAAGTTTGTGTTCCAACCAACGAACCTAAAGAGCTCAAATTCTAAACAGATGTTTGGCAAACTACAAACAGTCGTCGATGGACTCCTTCTGTTGAACTAGAGGTATTAAGAAAAATTAAATAATTGACATTATTCTTATTTCTATAATAATAGTCTTTTCTTTTATACCAGTAACAGCACAAAGGTTTAGAATAAGTTGGCATAAATGAAAGTGCCAAAGTAGTGCCGGACTTTGTAATCTTCATGCGAATAAAATAATTTCCCTTCGTTATGATAATATGAATGTAAGTTATTCGATTTCTTAGACACAACCCATAACAAATATAAATTTAACTAATAAGGTTCAATGATTTTGCTGTAATAGAATTCTATGCTAGGGGTGTGAGAGGTGTTAAACATTTCTTTACTTCTCATGAATAGTCTCAATCAAATCGAGTCTACTTTTATGTGTCCAAAGACTCTTTCCATATATTTTATTGATTTAAAATCATGCAATTCATTCTCTCTCCTTTTGTAAATTTACAAAGGTACAAGCTGCGTCCAACAGTGATCAACAGTATAAGAGTACAACAGCTTTGGCTCCGATGTCTGATGAAACAGTGTGGGTTTGTAATGGCTTCAAAAACAGGATCCAACAATTTGATTACGATGGAAATCTTCTTCAAAGCGAGACGTTGGATTTTGATGTCGGTCGACGATATGGTAGACGAAATCTCAGACGTTTTATTTCTAACTGAGTTGAATGGTAAAGTTATCCGAAAGCTGAATAAGAATAACAAACTTTCGATATTTGCAAGGGCTGACCTGTATCTGCGGGGAATAACTATATCAAGAGACGGGAAACACGTTATAGCCTGTGGAAACGACGTGCCTGTGGCCTGCTTCAGAGATGCGTCTGTTTCAAAGAATTACCTATGTAATATGGTTTGAAAACTGGGATCTATGCTCTCTATTATATCTTTGGTGAACATGGTGAATTAAAGTATCGTTATCGAGCAGCCAGTACAGCTGACGGGGTGGCCTGTGATGTCCACGGTTTGATATATATGTCAGCATGCAAAGACGACACGTTGTATATTCTAGATTGCAAAGGAGTACCTATACCGTCAACGTATGCTATGCATAAATCAACTGCCGTGGCTATAGACAAAAATGATGTGGTCTGGGTCGGTGACTGGAGCAAAGTACATGTTCTCCAGTACAAAAACTAACTGCTAAAATGACATTTTTTTGTATTAGTAAGTAAAAAACAGGTTTTGGCGTAATCAAATTTAAAAATAAGTAATTGAAAACTAAAGTACATGTATATTTTAATAATTTCAGATATGAAAACAATTACCGAACTGAATGCAAGAAATTGGAATAAAAAGGAAAATGAGACGTTGGTAGCTTTGTTCATTTGATCCCTATGCTGTCTTGCACCTTCGTTCATTTTTTATCTTATACGAGTAATTAACATTCTTCTCCCACTGGCTGTTCCTCTTTTCAAACATTATTCCTGTCTTTTAAATGAGACGACATCACTGTGTTTCCATAGTATTCAAGAAACGGAAAGCGAAGTTTTGTGTTTTTCGGCGACGCCGTCTAAATTCGTTTTCGTTACCTATGCCACGTGACTTCAGTTTGCAAATCAAACTACTTGATAACGCATTATAGATAATTTATCAAAATGGAAGATTTATGCAACACTCTGCCTGATTGGACGAGTGTGTCAATTTCTTTCACTCTGTTGATTGCGCTACGCTGAGTGAAATGTAGACAAAGCGTTTATCCTAAACGACGCTGTTCACAGTTTTAAAGCTAACTTTGGCTCAGTATATTTAGCAAGAATATTGATATATCTCAAAATGATAAGTAAGTTTAATAATTATGATGAAAACCTGTTCAAATACCAACATATATCAAATTAAAGAAAGAGCTGAATACGGTCTGCGTATCACATGAATAAGGGTGTGATAAGAGTCTTTTATGTAGAGAAGTGCTTTTTAAAAGATTTTCCTTGTTACAGTTGTCGTCTGTATATGAAAAGGTTTCTTGCTTTTGTGACTCATTCAGATTACATATTAAAATGAGTACTTGTTTGCTTTGATATACTGCCAATTTCAGAATAGCTCGTCGTTTCAGTGTTTGCATCATACACTTGTAGTCACTGACTGATATCGGTTTTCTTATCGTGAGTGGCTAATTTTGTAACCGTCATTTACATTAACTCCGCCCAAGTCGCGAGTCAAGTTATGTGGGTTTTTCCCATTAATTTGTCTTAACAACACATAAATTGCCAGTCATACAATGTATTTATGGTTTTAAAACTTGATGATATTACAGTTTAAGTCGTATCTCAAAATCAGTTTCAAATCAAACATTTTTTTACAATCTGTGACTGATTGCAATTACGTAAAACTGTCCCGATTAGTGTCGCATTATCTAAAAGTACTTAATTTTTCTGTGAGCGATGATAAAAATCATTAATCCATTATAGCCTCACTACAAAATGCAAATTAAGTCAGCGCATAAAGTTTATACATGTAAAATTACACACATGTTTTTACCACTTGGTCAGAGATCTAAGTTTACAGTAGTAAATCATAGCCCGATTGGCATCACTTTTCATGTCAAAAAAGTAAAATATTTAATTTAAACATAAACTCCCTGTTTAAATACGGTACTCAAGCTATAAAGGCAATAAACAGTTCTGTGAGCCTCACGGTTTGAGATTCTACCAAATATTGGCTCGAATTAACTGAAATATAGCCGTGGTACATGGGAAGAACCTCTGCAAGAAACGTCCAAATTTCTCAGATAAAAAGATGTGATCGGTAGCAAGGCTCGAACCCGTGCCCTCCCCACCCACCCAATTGACCAAATCAGAGATTACAGTGATTTCAAGTTAGCGACTAACCACTTGACTACGGGGATAGTCACATGATGGATGGATACTACAATTCCTAGTTTAGAAATCACACGGGCACATTATTGCAATAAAGTAGAAGTCAGCATTGACTTAGGGCGATGAGTTAGACTAACAGCTTATTTTTACATCTATTTTTTCCGTTTGACTAAAATGTTCATGACATCACATACTACATGGTTTCTGTATGCAGTAATAATTTGACGGATTTCTATGAAAAATGTATAATTTTTGATATGGAAGACTTTTCCAACAAAATTTCAATCGATGACAATCCTTTGTTTTAATATTTTACACATCACGCGTATATATACAGAACTTATGTGTCTCAAAAGTGGACTCGTTTGAGAGAAAATATCGGTAAAAGTATTTTATCTTTAATTTCATTTAAAACTGAGATAGTAGAATTTGAATTGTAAAAGGCGATCTTGCATAGACTTTATTCACCGTTAAATTGCCTGCCACAAATACTAGAATTTAACGACCGTACCATTTGACAATATGCAGTTAATCAGAGTCACATGTGCTTTTGAAAGTTTAAAATCATAACAATAGTTTTCCTATCATATCTTGTCCAACTTCGACAATTCTGGGCGTCGAACTTTGAAAAATCGAAATACATGTAGCATTTAGACACCAGACCTAGATAGACGCATAATTATACTAGTAGTGACCTCATCACATTGTATTTTACCGACAATCGGATTACATCTCATCATATGTAGCGTTTTACCATGTAGGAAAGGAAATACGTATTTGTTAAAACATAATTGAGCCGCACCATGAAAAAAACCAAAATAGTGCGTTTGCGACCAGCATGAATCCAGATCAACCTGCGCATCGGTGCACTCTGCTCATGATTCTTACTGTTCGCTAATAGTTACTCTAATTGCAATTGGCGTTGAAAGCGAACAGCATAGATCCTGACCAGACTACAGACGCACTATGTTGGTTTTCTCATGTCGCGGCTCATATTTTTTTGTATAAATAAATGTTTCCGTTGTCATTTAAACAATGAGATTTAATAATGATAGGTTCTTCATGACATTTAATTTGACGGATTGTATATATTTCAATATAAATTATCGGATATCTAAGCTTGTGAAATGTAAATATTTATTACTACGTGGTGTGTTTCTGGGAGTGACTGATGAGCCCGTTAGGCTAGGTTTCGTAATTGTATATTCAAACAGTCTTTTGATTTGCTGGGCCTTTTTGTGTTTTCATCGTTCTCAACAACATGTATTAAAAAAGAACATATTATATTTTTCCAAAATACCTTGCACAAATATGAACTTCCGCTTTAACATGACACCGTTATCTTACGTTCAAATTAATTAGATATTGAAAATTTATCATCTAAACTAACATTATGAGACCTTGAGAAACACTCAAGGGTCCACAGGACCTCCCTCAACAGTCACTCACTCTTGAGAGTTGGCTCGACTGTCACTCACCTTTATGAATACAAATGGAATCTTTTGAGTAAAGACGTGACCGTTAGTCAATTTATTTGAGTGTACTCAATGAGTGGAGTTGGAGTATTGTATGTATCCTTGATAAGCCCAGGGGTGTTGAAAGATATCAGTCATAAAATTACCTTGGGGCTATATTGCAACCTGTATTTGAAAGTAAACGGTGTCGATTGTAAAGATGTCAACTGCTACATTATCAAAGTTTATTAATAGTCATTAAATTTACAAATGATTGAAGTGATCGTTTACAAGAACTAGGAAAACAAATGATGAATTGTTGATGTTGGACTATATAAGGAGAGTTGTCATTCTACAATTTCGATACTTGAACTGTGCTTGTCGTTATGTAATACATTTGGAATGAACATTGAAAATGTTGACACATGATTAGATTGAAAGACACATAGATCTAGTTTTTAACGGACTGAAAACTTTTTACACAAAACTTTGTTTTTTAACGATATAGTGACACTGCTACAGGTATAATTGTAAAGAAATATTGTTAAAGTATAATACACAATACGATATGTATTTCGTTTAGAGTACATGAGTGTCAATCCTCAGACAGTTCAAATCTTTAATCTAAATAATTTTATGTGTATATGCTGCGGACGTGTCATGCACAAGTATGTACGCTTTATGCAGGATTATCTTGAAATAAATTCCCGCAATCTTTTACTTTTGTACCTAACTCTTTACATCGTTTTTTGTACATTTTAAACCACTGCGATCGATAGAAATACACTTTTGGGCGGAGCAAACTACACGCGTGATCCTCTCACGGATAACTAGAGTGACAGCTACGTCATTTACTACATGCGTTTGATGTAAACGCCCATTCAGCGAGCTTTTCTGAAATTGGCAGTATTTGTTATAAATTATTTAACTGATGTATTATATATGAATATTTTTCTTTAGTATGGTATGCAAATATTGAACTCAGTTGAAATCTGTTTTATTATATATATGTTATATAATGACTGAATCTCATTACACTAAAATGAAGGTACACTGCATACAGTTTATCTATGTGATATGATTACGGTCAAACTTTGCTTATGAAACAGAAATATTGAAATAATTACAATTGTATGTTTAGCTTGACCTTCACATTTTTATAGGTGTGACGTCATTGTGCAAAGATTCATGAATAGCGAATATGCATTTGTTAAAGCGGGATCAGTTGGTCTATTTTAGAAATAAATAAGAATAATAAATAAAAAATCCTTTAATTGATTTTTTCTCATGTATTCTAATCAAACTTGATTTGTAGCATCTTTATTAGGCCCGCAGCCAACTTTGTTCAGCTGGGACATTTAACCCCTTTTCGGGGCTGCTAGAGCTAAAACTAGAAATGCCTTTATACAGCGTCTCATGAACAGCTTGGTGGATCTTTGTCATACTTGGTCTGGAGCATCATTATAAGGTCCTCTTCCAAATTTATTTATATAGGAACTTGGGCCCTATTAGGGACCACTATAGCTAAAAGTAGATATGCTTTTCTTCGCATTAACCACTAAAATGTAATGGATTTTTATCAAACTCGATGTGTAACAATATCGTAAGGTCTCCTGCTATTTTGTTACAAATGGGGATAGGGACCAATTTAGCTAAAAATATAAACACGTTTTATGACCTCTTCTCATGAACCGCTTCATGAATCTTCATCAAACTACTGCTGTAATTATTCGTCTAAGGAAAAACGAAACAAAATTGCAGCCCTACGAAACCTTTGCGAAAAATTAAAAGAGAACCATTTAAACTGTTAAAGTGCGGTGTTTAGTTTTGCAATTTGAAATGAATGTTAGATGAAAAATTCATAAACTTCTTTCCTTATTACAATTCGCCGACCATCATTTTTAAAGATATTTCTTGTTTGCTAATCAGGTCGAAAGATCTGAATAAGTAGTCGTGTCACGGATCGTTTTTCTGTTTTCCTGTTTACGAATTCTCATTTGTTCAGGAAATGTAACAAGAATGTGACTGGAATAATATTCATCCCGACACGTTTATGGGATTTAGCACTGTTTAAAAACGACTTCAGAGAATTATACATGTACATATATGCAAAAGAAGGAAAATTCTCACAAATATACACCACTTTTTTATTTCTTACACCTGATAGTATAGGACGTAATGGGTTTCTTAAAACTGCAATCCGTTTACATTTACACTTAATCAACCAGGGTTTATCTGAAATTAAGGTAAGTGACCATATTCCTTCTTGGAATGACATCGACGTCATAACGATTCCGAAGCACCAGTTTTGGACACGGTGGCATTATACTTGATAGGTCGTAATTTTAAAGATTCGGGAAAGGAAAGTATGAAAGTTTCTTGGGTAGTTTAAAATCATATCTGTAAGGTTGTTACGAATGTATAGCTCATGTGATGAAAATTCAAAATCACCAGTTGTAAGAAAGTTTATACGACGAGATATTAGTATGTTGCAAAATAAAATACAGACTTAAAACTAAAAAAATAGCTATAAGGTTTATCTATTATGAAGCAGTTTACTTGAGTGTATGTGACGGGTACATTTTGTTGAGCTTCAAACAAGAAATTGAAACAAAAATATCGACGTCCCTTGCCCACATACATTTTGGTTTGGATCCTTGTTGTAACACTTCAACTTGGTGGAGAGAACATTCAATACAAGATACGTTTAATCCATAGATTTGTATGACCTACACTGGGCTTAGAGATGTGGACCTAGATTTTGTGTGCAACCCATAGCCTAAATATGGCTGTACTTTTGACAAATACCTTTATGCGAATAAGGACAAGACACCAAAAAGACCATGTAGATCTTTGACCATATGCCACTGTCTTTGCAGTAAAGGGTTTTGGTCTTGCTCGCGACAGGTCAAGATATGGAATAATTTGTGCTAAGCAACATTCAATCAAATTTCCCGTGATGTGTGACACAAATGAAATATACTATATAAACCTTTGGTTTCTAACTTTAATCTTGGAATTAAAGGTGAGCACACTGTCCCTAAACATTTTGTTATTACAATCATATATGCTATTTAGTGTAACGTTGTGTGCATGTTTCACATGTATATAGCGTGTACGATATTTACAATAGAAGGGAGAAAACTAGCGATATTTTTCTGTTTACGCTTTGAGTAGAGTGTTTCTGCTTTTGAATTGACTTTAAGAATAGGATTAAGGTACTAGTTGTTTAAGATGATGCTGAGCCGTATTGTAATCAAATATATCCGATCACTACATGTATAAAGCAATAGATTGCAATAAAATTGGTAGCGCTGTCGCGTAAAATTGTTCTGTTATATTTTTGTTCAATTTTTGTATCTTAAACGATTTTATTTAGCCGTGTTAAAAAAAGACATCAGAGAATCATGTATGTATATGTACGTACATGTAAAAAAGGAACATTCTAACAGAAAAATACCACACTTTAGTAGATGTTTTACATCCGACAATACAGTATTACGACTGAAAACTTTAAAGGGTTCTTAAGACTTGAGATTAATTTACTGTCATCGTCATTTTATCATTAAATCTGTACTTAAAGTTGAACACGTAAACCATACTGATTATCGACATAACGATTCTTAAGCACCAGTTAAGGAAACAATAACATTATGAAGTTCCCACGACTGTAATGGACGCCTTTTTATTTAAAAGATAGTTTGGCAATAAATGTATTCGAAATATTTCACTCATTCTGAAATTTATTGGGAAATTGATGCTCCATCTGGTTGCGTGAGAAGTGCATCTACGGCATTTGCTTTGCTAACCATCTTCCTTACGTTTTCAAAACCGGTAGACGGACGACAATGCAATACGCATTGTCAGGCGTCTTGTCACAATGTCGACTCGTGTGTCGTGTCGCATTATCGTGTGTCGCGGTCAACAAAAAGACAGAGCACGACACACGAGATGTGACATCGCGACAATGCGAGGTGACACCTAGACAGTAGGATACGATGCACTGCAACGCGAAGTGACATTGCGATACATCGTGCTATTGACATGAGACAATACAGTATGGTATCGCGACATTAACCACTCATATTTTCGTCCGTCGTGTGGCATTGTCGAGCGTCGTTTCGCACTTTCGTGTGTCGTATCGAATTGTCGCGATGTCACTTCGTATTGTCGCGTGTTGCCCTGTTAGCACGACGGACAACATTACACTAACCACGAACAGGATTCCGTAGTCAAAGGTTAAAAGTGCGAATACGTTTGTAAAGGTGTTTCATTTCTAAACTCCAGTGCTTTGACGTCATTATACTTACTCTTAGATAGCTACAATGTAAAGTGAATTCATCTAACTACATTCATATAATGCTTGAAGGTAACCAGCATAATCGGAATTGAGCAATGGTCTAAACGTAACATAGTATATATGCATATACTGAAGATTTTTCTATCATACCCCACGTCTAGAGCTACTCCAGATTTCAAAGACATATTTGCATATGTCCTTGTATAAAGTATGGGTATATGTTCCGGTCTTACGAAATCGAACGAGGTCGCTAGAATACAGATATTTCCAAAAGAGTTAAATATTCTAGGTTCAAACACTGCCCGGTCATGTTCCATGACTTCCTCTCACTTCTAGAGCAACTCTAGGTATCCGATTGTACTTTGAACGGTAGCCAGGACGGGTAACGACAAGTTCTCTACCACTACTGCATTCGTCACGCATTAGTTTAAAAAGTTCCGTTATTTTAAATCTTATTGACTTTTACAGCATTTCTCGTTGTTAATGAGGATCAATTCTGTTTAAGTAACATATTCAATTAGCACCGGTCTATTTTCTGTTTTAATATCAATACACTAAGAATATACAACAGATTAATAATATTTAGGTTTTAAGGACAGAAGATAAGTGCTGTAAATATAATCGGATCTTATAATTGCAGGAGCGACTTTTTGTGAAATATTAAATTAACTAAAAAGAAAAGAAAAACTCTTAACAAAGTGTTAGAAGGTAAAAGCCAGTTTTCTCCCTTTGATTGTAAACAGTAAATTGTCAGTTATTTTCACAAACGAGCTCTAAATTGAACACCAAATATTGTTACAATAATATGGATCAGTCCACAAAAGTAATATATGGCTACATAGTATTTAGTATTTGTATAACGTTTAATTCTGGATTTCTTCGTGATTACATTTGGAAATTGAATCATTTTCCCATCTATTTTGTAGGACAGAATGGTGCGTAGAAATGAACTACGCCACTTCATCCGCCACTTTCCGTCCATTTTTCCATTCCATATGCCGTCAAATTTATAGATTTAGATATTAGAGAAATGTTCAACTTAGCTTGATGACCTGTCCCACGAAATTCCTAGCCCAATACCTATAGGACAAAGTCCGATTAGCGTTGGTCTGCTTTGTAACAAGATATCGTGTTTTTTTTTTTTTTTTTGTTTTTTTTTTTGTTGTTGTTGTTGTTTTGGGTTTACACCGTGTTTTTTAACATTATTTATATTAATCAAGATAACCTATTGCGTGCCACACCTAGGTCCGCAGGTCCAGAAGTCGGTGTTTTTCGTATTCAGTCCATGCGTTGCCATCCTTACCAAGGCACTTAACTAACCACTCTAAAAAGCTGCAGGCCCAAATAAAATAAATTCTAGCAAGCTGTACATTTTATTGGCAAAACAGAACATTCTTTAAAGTTTATCTTTCATTTATATACTGGTTACAGACCTGTAAACCAACTAACTTACACACAACAGTATCATTTTGGAGTATCCATTGCTTTCACCAAATTATCAAATCCGAAAGATTTTCGCCATGTTTTAAAATGTTCTGACATTTTATTTATTTCATAATAGACAAAAACCCATGAAAATACTTCTTTATCTAACAGCAGATCAAGCACATATTTAATATAGCCTCGCGAGTTCCCTAGACAAATTAGCTTTTGCCGAACCTTTGAATATACAGGTCTGTAACTTACTGATTAACATAACAAAATGTATCAAATTGAAAAAAAAAATTATATCATATGTCTACTAGAAAAGGGATCAAGTGGAAAAGAAACACAATAAATGTAGATGTTCTTACTGAATGCCATAAAACAATACATAAGTAATCTTTAAAATAGTCCTGAACACTAACATATTAATTTTGTCATTATTATTTCTATTACTGAGTCTTTTCACGAAGCATACTTCTGACAAAGTTTAAACTGAGAAGAAAGATGTTTCACGAAAATAAGGTCCCTTTTAATATTCAGATAAATCGCAGGAACCGTTTAAAATTAAATGTTAGTATTTTACCACAAGGTCGGTTTTAGGACATATTTTAAGATATCTTTATGTAAAACTGATCCAGAATCTATATTTATAACAGGTCAAAATTATGAACTGATAGTCTTTTTAACCTTTTACAATGCACGTACTCGTGTTTCGTTAAACGGATTCACGTTTGGCTGCATGGCATCAAATTTTGATACGCCGCTTCAAATCACACAACACGGTTTCGTTCAATCAATGTTGTTATATTTTCATCCTTCAGGGATTGTTATTCGTTCTAACCCCTCGGCCTCTGTCAAGATGAGAAGTATCTTATACCGCGTTGAAGGTTCTGTGTTCACTGACATTCGGGTCCATGCTAGTTATCCCGTCCTGTTGTATTCTGGGACCTCCAGCGCAATTTTAACTGTCGCTTAACATTTTCACTTAACGAATTGAAACTGATGACTGTTCTACCCGAACGCCATTTTTCACAGAATGGTATTACAATTATTACATTTCATGAGTACTTTTTTAAGACATACACCATCAATCAGCCTTTCTCCACTTAAGCTCAAAAATGCAAAAGAAATCAATGATGCAAAAACATTGCAGTGGCAAAAACAGGCTTTCTGCTGGCACATTTATGTTTATTCCAGTCTTAACACACCATGCATAAACACTGCAGATGTACATACAGGATTTTTGCTCTCACAGGCTGATTATATTATCACTAAATTGTTGCGAATAAACTGAGTGGCTTATGCACTGACCATACCCATAAAAGTACACGGTAAAAAAACATGTAGAAACATAGTATATTCAAATAAGATTTTTTCCCATAACAATTATAGCAGATTTTAAGATAAAAATTATGACAATATATAGCTTATACATATATCGATTGTCTATTAAACTGTGTGAAAAGAAGTAAAAATAATAGTATCTGAAGTACATTATTTTAATAAAAAATAATTATGAAAGCATAGAGTAATTAATATTATGGGAGTTATCTGGTATGTTTCCAATCTTTATTCCTGGCATTCAAAAATAGTCAGAGGGTATCTTCTTGTTCCGCTTCCTTCAACAATAGTTCATGCTAGTGTAGTATTTAATGTATTCATGTTTAGCTCCGCCTCTCAGCGAATCAGAGAACAGCATCTCTTATTGCATTGCCTCTATATATTATTATACTATTCTGTAATATGGTCAGTGAGAGTGTATGTGCCTGTTTGATAGTAAAGTGTATAAACCATCCCAGTCATGGGTCTAAATACTTATCCCTTAATATCAAGGGTCTGGATATGAATAACACATAGATAAACACTACATCATGGCGACGAGGATAATTTCAGTAAAATATAGCTACGGAAATGTGTACAAAAGTCGGATTAGCATATTCAATAAAACGGAAAATGGCTGGAATACCAACGTTTCCAAAATTTGACGTACATGAACACTCCGTTGGTGCCAGATGGAACAAATACGTTGCAAAACTCGAAAATATATTTGTCGGAATGAAAATTGATACAAATAAAAGAAAAAAAGCTTTGTTACTCCATTATGCCGGCGATGACGTATATGACATTTATGAAACATTAACTTTGAGTGCCAGTGAGGACAATTACACAGACACAAAAACGAAACTTAAAGCATATTTTGAACCCAAAAAGAACAGAGAATTCGAACGTTTTGAATTTAGAAATATCAAACAAACATCGGATGAATCAATTGATCAGTTTTGTACGCGTCTCCGTCAAAAATCAGAACTTTGTGAATTTTCAAATAAGGACGACGAAATAAAAAGTCAGATCATTCAAGGATGCACCTCTAAAACCCTCAGAACAAAATGCCTGGAAGAAGAAAGATCATTGCAAGATATTTTAATTCTCGGAAGATCTATGGAAATAGCTAGAAAACATGCATCAGAAATGGAAAAAAGTACGCATCAAGATGGTATTCAAAGGATTAAGACGAAACAAAGTCAACAAAAACAACAACAACAACCAATGCGTGTGCCTGCACGTCAACAACAACGTCACCCGCGACCTAAACAACGACGTCAGTTTCAAAATCCGAACACTTGTAGAAACTGTGGTGGAAAATACCCGCACCAAGGACAGTGCCCCGCCTATGGCCGTACATGTAATTACTGTCATAAAAAGAATCACCTGTTATCAGTCTGTTACAAACGAATTCAACAAAACAGCAGAAGATCACGACAATTACATGAAATAGAAGAGAATGATAGCGAAAATTCTGACAATTTTGAAAGCTCTGACTCGGAAGTTACATACGGAATGCGTGAAGAAATCAGATCTGTTAAATCAAAGAATGTGCCGCGAATAAATGTTAAAATCAGTGGCATTGACCACAAGCACCAGTATCGGACCTGGGACAAAAATATGTTTGTTTTCATCCTAAATGAGTTAAAAATGAAAAATATGTAGGGAAATATGAGCCCCCTTCAAAATATACATATGTCTACTGAAGGCCAGAATCTCAAGAATCGAGCCTGCGAGCAATGGGTTCACTTCCCGGACCTTTGTGAAATAAATTCTCTAGACAATTAAACAAACTACCTATCAATATTTCACGTGTACATTTAGCTACAAAATGAGACCGACCCCAAGTCTCTAGCCCTTCCCGTTCATGAAATATCTATCAGAAAACGAGTGCCTATCTGTTGAAAGTTCCAGGTAGATAGAAATGTGGCACAACGGAGCGGTACGAAATCACGGACTAAAAGATGTTTGTCAGCCTAGCAAGGGTCAAATTCATTTGACATTAATAACAAGTATTACTAAATATGCAAATTATGGCCACTCACCACCGTCAGTATCATCTGCTACACGCGATATTTACTTTTTTATTTTTCCGTCGGTCTTTCAATTGTATTATCCGCCATTGAAACCGATACGATAATATCAGAGTAACTTTGTGCGAAACGATGCGGTTCTGTCGAAGGTGTGTCGCTATTGGCCAATCAGAAATTGCGTTTAAAAATACCTTACGAATTCTGTTCAATGGCGTAGCATTCAATTGAAAGACCGTGGAAAAAATTGAAACGCCAATATCGCGTGTTTGAGATGCTACTGACGATTGTGAGTGGCCCTAGTTTATGTATTTATTTATACTATTTAGTATTTTTCATTGAATTTGACCATTGCTTGGCTGACAAACATATTTTAGTCCGTGATTTCGTACCGTTTCGTTGTGCCACATTTCTGTCTACCTGGAACTTTCAGCAGAAAGGCACTCGTTTTCTGATAGATATTTCATGAATGGGTAGGGCTACAGACTTGGGGTCGGTCTCATTTTGTTGCTAAATGTACACGTGAAATGGTGACAGGTAGTTTGTTTAATTGTCTAGAGAATTTATTTCACAACGGCCCGGGAAGTGAACCCATTGCTCGCAGGCTCGATTCTCGAGATTCTGGCCTTCAGTAGACATATGTATATTTTGAAGGGGGCTCATATTTCCCTACATATTTTTCATTTTTAACTCATTTAGGATGAAAACAAACATATTTTTGTCCCAGGTCCGATACTGGTGCCTGTGGCATTGACACGAAAGTTTTGATCGATACGGGAAGTTCAATTAACATTATTAGCCAGTTAGTGATTGATAAAATGTCACCAACGCCAAAACTTGAAAAATCGGAAATAAAAGACTACCCTTTCGGACAAAAGCAGCCCATTCATGTTGAAGGCAAATATAAATTAACAGTGGAATCTAACAGTAAATTTGTGCTTGCTGATTTTCAAAGTATCAAAGGAAATTCAGAAAACATTATCAGTTATGAAACAGCTGTAGAGTTGGGAATCGTACCTGTGATAAACAGTATGAGAAACAGTGACTATAAGGAACTGTGTGAAAAATATAATCAGTTGTTCAATGGACTAGGAAAACTTAAAGATGTTGAAGTTAAATTCCACGTCGACGAATCAGTTGTTCCGTCAACACAGCCGCCAAGGCGTGTACCGTTTCACGTCAGAGAAAAGGTCGAGAAAGAGCTCCAACGCCTTGAAGACCTTGACGTTATAGAAAAGGTCGACGGTCCGACTCCTTGGGTATCAAACCTGGTAATCACTAGCAAGCCTCACGCTCCTGAAAAAATTATCCGAATATGTGTCGATATGAGACACGCAATCAAGGCTATCAAACGTGAACGTCACGTGACACCAACGATTGACGACATTCTGATGGCTCTCAACGGCTCAACCGTTTTCAGTCGCGTAGATCTGTTAAAAGGTTTTCACCAGATACCGTTGTCACAAGAATCACGCAATATGACAACATTCGCGACTCATGTTGGTCTACGTCGTTATAAATGTCTGAATTTCGGTGTTAACGCAGCTCCGGAAATATTTCAAAACGAAATACGCCAAGCTCTTAGTGGATTAAAAGGTGTCATGAATATCAGTGATGACATAATCTTCCGTAGTAAAACGCGAGAGGAACATGACAGAAATCTAGAAGCATTATTTCAACGTTTGACAGAGAAAAATATAACTTTAAATAAAAACAGGTGCGAATTCGGACAATCAAAAATTGCGGTCTATGGATACGTATTTTCAGACCAGGGAATCTCGCCAGATCCGAAAAAAGTGGAAGCTTTAAAGAAAACAGAATGACCTAAAAGTGCATCTGAGGTCAAAAGTTTTCTCGGAGTTACAAATTACCTGTCCCGATTCATAGACAATTACTCTACGCTAACAGAACCTCTGCGTAAATTAACGCAGCATGGCGTGAAATTTCAATGGAATGACTCACACGAATGAGCATTCATTCATCTGAAGTCTGTGTTGCAAAGTGATAAAGTACTCGCATACTTTGACCCCAAAAAAACAGAACTCTGGGTTGATGGATCCCCAGTAGGCGTGTCAGGGATATTAACACAAGAGGGCAAAGTAGTGGCATACATTAGTAGATCTTTAACTGAAGTAGAGCAACGCTTTTCGCAAGTAGAAATCGAAACATTTAATAGCAGCCGTGCACAGTATCACTTATTTCCATCTTTACCTGTTTGAGAAAAAGTTTATCTTGAAAACAGATCACCGCCCAATTCTTGAAATTCTAAACAGTACCAACGACATTCAATCTGCACGTCTCGAACGATGGAGATTAAAACTTATGACTTACAATTTCGAAGTTGTCTGGGTACCGGGTCCGTCACAGATAAGCGACTATTTATCCAGACACCCAATCAAACGAGAATCAGTCTATAGCATCGCCGAGGATTATGTGAATTTCATAGTAAACAATGCGCTTCCTAATACTGTGACATTAGCGGATATTGCACGTGCAACGCAGAACGACTGTGTTTTACAGTGTACGATAAAAGCAATGAAATCAAATGATTAGAAATTACGAAAGTGTGCAGTTGATGATTCGTTTAAGTGCTACGAAATGGTATCTAAAGAACTGGCTGTGCTTGACACAGAAAACGGACAAGTACTGCTACGTGGTACAAGACTGTGCGTGCCAACAAAATTTCAGCGACAAGTGTGTGAATTAGCACATCAAGGACATATCGGTCGTGTGAAAACAAAGGCTTTATTACGTGAAACTTGCTGGTTTCCATACATGGACAGACTAGTTGATCAAGAAATCAGGGAATGCGTATCATGCCAAACAACAACAAAACAAACAGTGCAAGATCCTATCAAAATCTCGGAATTACCAAATCCTGTGTTTTCGGAAGTTTCTGTTGATTTTTGTGGACCATTTTCAGCAGGAATTTATTACATGGTAATCATTTGCGATTATTCGAGATATCCTATTGTTGAGAAACTGACAAGTCTTACGGCGAACACAGTCATTAACAAATTAGAGTCAGTTTTCGCGATGTTCGGGTATTGCCAAGTGCTTCGAAGTGACAACGGTCCTCCGTTCCAAAGCCATGCATTCAAAGAGTATGCAGAGCATGCAGGATTCAAGCATAGGAAAATAACTCCGCTGCACCCGGTGGGTAATCCTATAGTAGAAGCTTTCATGAAACCGTTCTCAAAAGCAATCAAATCTGCCGCAATTTCTGGAAATAGTGTAAAAGATGAAATAACAAGTTTCTTGCTGAACTATAGAAACGCACTTCACAGTACAACACAGCTGTCTCCAGCTGAGATAATGTTTGGACGTAAACTAAACACAAAATTACCAAAATTCACTGCGAAAGTCAAAGACAAAAATATCAGACAACGAGATAAGTCTGTTAAAATGAAAAACAAAAAGTATGCTGACAAAACACGACATGCTCAGCACCGTGATGTGAAAATTGGAGACAAAGTACTTCTGCGACGTGAAAACTACACGAAAAATGAAACACCGTATCATCCGATCCCCGGGGAAGTTGTTAAAAGGAAAGGTTCGGCAATAACAATTAACTTGAATGGAATGTTAATTACACGAGACATATCAAAATTTAAAGAGTTTCATGGACAAATCAAGGATGTTAATAAGGAGGAGTCGTCACCGACGTATACTGGTTTACGACGATCGCAACGTCCACGACGTACAAAAGTATCTTTTGACATATGACAGAGTTTAAGAATGAAAACGATATGAATGAATGTACAAGAACATGTGTTTATTTTCATTGAGCATGGATTATGTTGAACAAGTGTGTTTAAATGATTGGTGTGAAACTTCATGTTATTACATATATAAGGTTTTTTTCTTTTGAATCATAAAATCATTTAGTTTCATAATTATAGGCTATGTTTCTTATGAAAATTCACTGGAATGCTGGATATATTAATTCAATGGAAATATAGTGTGACATTTCATAAAGTGATACGCGTCATAATAATACGCGTTTGAAAATCATCACAATTATTTAGTGTAAGCATTATGCGGGAACAAACTATGGCATTTTGTTTCCGTTCATTCTTTTTTTCTCAAGCATTTTAAAACAGCGACATTATTCTGTTGAATCATGCAAAGAATTTGTACATGCCATATTATTCATGTTGCTGATAGTTTAATGTTTTCGCATTATGTATTTGTAAGGTTTTATCAGTGATTCTCAGGACATCAACGACGCAAGATAAACATTACTTGATTTTACAGCGTGGGATCATAACTCTAATCTAACGGACAACCTGTGAAATGAATTGAAACTGACATTCTAATATTATCAAAAGTGGATTTTATCTCAAGTTGCTAATTTGTATGACATTATAATTTTGTTGAAGGGGAAAAGTGAGCATATCAAACAATGTTCGTAAATAAGAATTTAATTAATGCAGTCATCCAATTTCAAACTAAAACACGTGTTTAATGTGTTAAATATACCAGTCTTATTGTTTCAATTACTTAATCAGTTTATGTTTACATGTGACATAAAATTTCAGGACAAATCTAAAAGAAGGCAGGGATGTAGTATTTAATGTATTCATGTTTAGCTCCGCCTCTCAGCGAATCAGAGAACAGCATCTCTTATTGCATTGCCTCTATATATTATTATACTATTATGTAATATGGTCAGTGAGAGTGTATGTGCCTGTTTGATAGTAAAGTGTATAAACCATCCCAGTCTTGGGTCTAAATACTTACCCCTTAATATCAAGGGTCTGGATATAAATAGCACATAAACAGATAAACACTACAGCTAGGATCTGTGTCTCGATCGCTTCCCTCAAAGTCTGGTACTGCAAGCATTTCATTAGTCAATTTACTTGTCGGAAGAGATTTGTAATAATCATGAAACTCACTGGGAATAAATCTTTTTTTTTTTCGTTTTTTTGTAAACAAATTGTAAAGAGGTTTTTCTTTTTTTGGCGATTGATATACAGCTTCGGTAGTTGGTCTTTGGCTGGTAGTTGACCATCTTTTGTGAGCTGTATCCTCTAAAAATCCTTATCAGTCACACAATATTTGAAGTAACAAGCCTGAAATTGTCTTTAATAAACCTGACCCACTTCATTTTCGTCCACTTTACTTTCAGTCCATTGTCCGAACATGTGATCTTGATGTTGAGAAAGTTTTGTTTGTCTGTGTTGGGTTTAACACCGTTTTTCAACAGTATTTCAGTCATATAACTGTGGGCAGTTAACCTAACCAGTGTTCCTGGATTCTGTACCAGTACAAACATGTAATCCGCAAGTAGCGCCAACTTTCCCTCATGAATCAGAGGTGGAGGACGAATGATTTCAGACACATGTCTTTTATCAAATCGTCACAGAGAACATATGCCCCGCCCGGGGATCGAACTCAAGACCCCGAGTTCCGTAGACCAATGCTGTACCTACTGAGCTAAGCGGGCGGGCAAATTAAGAAAGTATCCATATTTTACTGGCACAATAGTGTACGGCTTGCCACGTCTGGCCATAGTTATCACAGTGTCCCACTTATTTTGAACGTTAATCTATTTTTTGTTAACTCGATTGCAGCGTGTATGCTGTCGCACTCCATATGTGTGTTGCCAGATTCAAGAAATTTGTGATCTATTTGTTTAGTATTCTTGATTGGGTTTACCGCACTTGATGAAATAACTTGATTTCTGTTCAGGGCAGTACATGCATCAAATTATTATGCCACAGTTTCAACTGATTGTGGTAGAGATTGTAGGTAAATGTATATACTCGTAGAAATCTCACAGGAACCCCTCTTTCCATTATAACTTCGGACATATCATGAACCGTTGCCGTTTTCGAAACTGTAAACTGATAGATTAAAGCAACAAAACTTCCTCATACAGTATATTACACTGACTAAACTTCAAGGTGTGTACAGCACCGATTGTAGATCAAAGGTGCATGTGTGTTGAGATTAGCCTGCTTTGCTTTCAAAGGATCTTTTTACAGATTTTATTTCCTGTCATGCTTAGCTAGGCTTTTGTCTTTTTCCTTTTCTTCCCGAGCTGTTAGTTTACATTGTTGGTGTTTCTGGAACTATTATTTCATTTTCTCTGTAAACACAACATCTTTTTCGACTACATTGTATTTTGCACACAAAATGCAATGATCATTTTTAGAAACATGCGACGAGAGATCAAACTCCTCATAAAATATACGTCTGTACATTTGACTATATTAAAACGATGCTGTCCATGAGTATGGTATGATGCACTGCATTATCATTAATGCTTGTATTTCCCGGTGTTACTTCATTGTAGCACGCATTATTTTGACCATTTTATGAATCATTTCTTTGCTTTGTCACACACACTTTTATGATTGTTGTTAACGTTACTGTCCATCACAACGTTACATTACACTGTGTTATTATTATGAATTGTAATCCCTATTGTTATTTCATTTCTGGACCATCGTCAGCGTTATTATCCATCACTGTGTTACGTTGCTTATTGCTTGTATGTTCAGGTAAATAAACTTTTCACAAGGATCATTTCTAAATTCTATGATCTCATTCACTGTTATTGATTCATTTTCACCACTATAATGCTGATTTTCTAAAGCTGAATTTCAGCCTTCTGTGGTACAAACTCAGGGCACCTTTGACTTTGCGTGTATTTGTTTTCTATGTGTTATCCTTCATTTGAAGAATCAGACCAATGAAAATTATAAGGTACTAATAATGTTACATTTATTAAATGATGAGTGTTCTGTTTAAATGTTTTACTTGATAAAACTAGAGCTATCACTGAAGGTGATGAATGTACCCCTGGCATGCACTGACACTGTAAATTACAATTTGACGCACAAAAGAAAGTAACATGCACCATGCACAACTAGGGTTGGTAGATCTACTGATCACTTGTGTGAAGTTTCATTAAATTTTGTGCAAGAGTTCTGGAGATTAGGCACGCACAAAATAGCATATGCAGACTGTATGTATATAGTATATTAACAAAAAAAGCAAAGTCCCATAACTCTGGAAAGTTTTCTGAAAGAACCTAACATGCGCAACTAGGACTACTACTGATCACTTGTGTGAAGGTTCATTAACTTGTGTGCATGGGTTCAGGATATTTAGCAAGCACGAAATTGCATATGCAGACTCCATGTATATAGTAAAGTGACAAAAAACAAAGTCCCGTAACTCTGCAAATTGTTTATCTGAAAGAACCTAACATGTACCATGCACAACTACTTTGTTACTGATCACTTGTATGAAGTTTCATTAAACTGTGTCATAGGGATGAGGAGAGATGGTGCGCATAAGGTTGTGTCTACAGAAAGACAGATGAACGGACAGACGGACAGAAAACCTGAAACCAGTATACCCCCCTTACAACGAACACAAATACAATTTGTTTTATATAAACAAACTAATAAAATAAGATATTCATATTAAATGTATTTAGATTTTCAATAATTATTACCTTACAACTCTTTTTTCAGTTGCTATAATTAATATTGAATACAATCATGTATAGTAAAAAAATGTTTAAAATATAATAATCTTTCCTTTGCTAGTTTGCACAAAACCAGTCATATTAAAAATGCAACGTTTACCTAATGAGAACTTAATAATGCAGACTGAAATCCTATATAATTGTTTTTGTATCCTGACTTGATGCTAAAATTTTATGTAGATTCTATATTTGGAGCAAAACTGTCATATCTGTTTATACAAGGGTTGGGCTGACATTTAAGCAATTTAAATGTAAATCTGCCAGTGCAAAAAAACTGCAGTTTTAAATACTTGGTTTCTGCACCAACTGCTTGGTAAAATATTACGGATAGTTGCATTGCATCTTTTTATACTTTGTTTTTGCTCAAACTGCATGCACAATGGCAACCGATTTTGTTCCAGCAAAAATCCAGTATTTCTGAAAACGTGGTTTTTGCTCTAGTAAATGAGTTAAGTTTACAAGAAATTGTTCTTGCAAAGTGATAATATTTTGAAATACGTGCTTACTGCTGGTTTGTTTTACTATATATATGTGAGTGTGTAGGCAGCATATCAAAATACGAGGTTATGATCTTGGAAAATCGCTAGAAAATCAATACTTGATTTGGTCACAAATCAATATCTCAAAAACAACTTTTCCTATAGGTCTAATAATTTGTGACGATGTGCAAATGACCAAAATACATGTATTTATGTAAAAAAGTCATATTAACAAAAATGTGTAGATACTAGGTTTTTGCTGTAACCCGGCGATATGATCAGAAAATTGTTAAAGTATTTTTTCCTATATAACTCATATAACAAGTGACCCCTGGGACAGGGCCTCTTATCTCCCCAGGGGCCAGGGGCATAATTTGAACAATCTTGTAAGAGAACCACTAGGCAATGTTACATACCAAGTATGAAAGGCCTAGGGCTTGAACTTTCAGACAAGAAGATTTTTTTTTTAAAAACCCTATATAAGTCTATGTAAAACTTGGGACCCCCGGGGTGGGGCCACTTTTCACCCCAGGGTAATAATTTGAACAATCTTGGTAGAGGACCATAAGGCAATGCTACAAACCAAATATCAAAAGCTTAAGACAAGAAAATCTTTAAAGCTTTTTCCTATACAAGTCTATGTAAAACTTTGGACCCCCGGGGCGGGTCCTCTTTTCACCCCGGGGCATAATTTGGTGGGGTACCACTAGATAATGTCACACACCAAATATCAAAGCCCTAGGACCTGTGATTTTTGACAAGAAGATTTTCAAAGTTTTCCCTAAATAAGTCTATGTAAACCATTTGACCCCCAGGGCAGGGCCATATTTGACCCTAGGGGAATAATTTGAACAATCTTGGTAGAGGACCACTAGATGATGCTACACGTCAAATATCATAGCCCTAGGACCTGTGGTTTTGGACAAGAAGATTTTCAAAACTTTCCTATATAAGTCTATGTAAACCATGTGACCCCCAGGGCGGGGTCATATTTGACCCTAGGAGAATAATTTGAACAATCTTGGTAGAGGACCACTAGATGATGCTACATGCCAAATATTAAAGCCCTACGACATGTGGTTTTGGACAAGAAGATTTTTAAAGTTTTTCTTTTCGGTTGCTATGGCAACCAGAGTTCTGTATGGAATTCAATTCTTTGAATAAAACTTAAAGAAGACCATCCAAGGAACATCCCTGTGAAGTTTTTTCAAAATTGGCCTAGTGGTTTAGGAGGAGATGTTGTTTAAAGGAAAGTGTGGAAGGACGGACGGACGGACGGACGGACGCCGGGCGGTGCGCGATCACAATAGCCCACCCTGAGCCTTTGGCTCAGGTGAACTAAAAATGTGAACGACGTACGACGGACGGCGGACGCTTGACGCCAGACCATCCACCCCATGCTAATTGCTCACCCTGAACCTTCGGTTCAGGTGAGCTAAAAAAATGTAGATTTATGTTAAGGTAACTTGACATGAACAACCAAGATGGCGTCACGAAATTAGGGTTAGTCACATTATTTACTCGTATAAACAATATGCTGCTATAGAGGTCTAAAGATGCATTTTAATCATTTAATACACACATAAACAATTGTAAAAATGCATTTAATTTATAAAATTATAAAATCAAATGTTCTGAAACTCACCATGAAAACTAGTCAATTTTTGTGCGCATTTTGCGGAAAAGTTATGTATCCAAACTGAAAATAATTTATATCCTCAGATCTTTGAATATGTCCTCCAGGTGCTCCACACCTCAACTCTGTCCCAACCCTAATTTCGTGACGCCATCTTGGTTGTCCATGTCAAGTTGCCTTAAGCAAGATTATTAGTAAGTAAATCCAAAGCACGTCCTTAGTAAATGCATTTATGTTCTCTTGTAGAAATAAATTATGTTATTTTGTGGTGATAAATGTGCACTAATTTTCATGTTGTAAGAGATTACTTGTCTGCTTTTATTATCAGTTGCATTCGGTTTTACGGTTTGTTTCGTTAATTTATAATCTACACGCTTGGCGGCAAAAAATACGAGAAGTCCGTGTATGTATTTGCCACGCCCTTGAACCAGTTTGCTAGCTGTCATCGATAGAAAAATTGCTGTATAATAGTTATAGTAGACGCAACTTGACCGCGATGGTTGACCTTAGGCTGATTATTCATATAGATTATTTCATTGTAGAAATTTGGTGTGCATAGGGTAGTCGTGTATTTAAATTTATGAATGCAATGAGGTGAAGCGTTTTAAGTACACACCTTTTCAATAATAGGCTGTGCCTCATTATGTATTATAATACAAAGGTCAATCATAGGGGTCAAGTTGCGTCCACTATACCTCGTTAGACCACGATAATCCGTAAATAGCCAATCGCAAAGCAGACTTGTACCCGTCTATATTTCATATACAACAGTAGCGTTGTATATATATCGGGGGAAACTTGCGCAAAAAAACGCGTGAATTTCGTGTCAATTTACCATCTAACAATACAGGCTAACTCCGGAGTTAAATGACCTTGCAATATTCTCACCAGTTATCACTGGGATAAAAAATAAGAATGACTTTGAGGTAAATTCAGTTGACAACGTCTAAATGTTAATATCGTAAAAATGACCCCATCTTATTAGATATCAATAAAATTGAATTACAATAAACTACATATTTGTAGTGTAGAACCAACTGGGTAAAAATGTAATTTATACATTCACTGAAACATTTCCAACAGTTGTAACTTTTTATGTTCACTTTTTATAAAAAAAAGACATGTCAGTACGATCCTTACATTTGCAAACAACTGGATCCAGTTGTTCGAAACTTTAACAGGCGATTGAGTTAACGGTCGATTAACTTTATCAGTAGATTTCGACAGTTTAGAAAACTTAGAAAATCAAATGTACTTGTTAAGGATTTTAAACACTAAATCATCTTTACAGTAAACTTAAAACATCATACTAGTATTTCCCACCCACCAAGACTAGTATCTTGAATAGAAATTTAACAGGCGGTTAGTTTATCAGCTTAATGCAGTAGTCGTGGGTTCGAGCATCATTGGGGACACGACCATGACTTCTCATATAACCCCAGTACTAGTTTTCATAGGAAACGGACTCGAGAGTGTTTACAATAAGCTTAAACAGTTAAAGCTTTCATCACAATCGAGCTAAAACAAATAAGTATAAACTAAACTAACCTAAACTAAATTACAACCCGTTAAAGTTTCGAACAACTTGGCCCAGTTAGAAAGTAAAACAACTACATCATTCTTACAAGAACGGCACGATATAGTAAAAGGTATTCGTAGTCCTACGAGCATCTACGCTCTAACTATATCCTGATAGACAAAGTAAACAAATAAAAACAATAACTAACTAACTAACTAACTAAATAAATAAATAAATAACCTGGCTATCTTCTTGAATCAACGAATCAACGTATCTGTCATCGTGTTTCGCCAACATGCAAACTTCTCACAAAAACTAATTGTTCAGCATGCAGTCCAGTTTTGAGTATTTTTGAGAAATCCATATTTAACGGTTTAGCATTAATTTTGTGATTGCAAATGACTCAAAGTGTTAATGAACGTTAAATCTTAGTAAATCCGGTATTTGAGTAAAACTGAATTTATACAAGTAACCTGCATTATTTCATGTGCCCTACTGACAATTAAGCGCTAACGGTACAAAGATGATATTACTCTTATAAAAACACGTTCATCCTAATTTCTATAGAAAGCGTGGGAGAGTTTTCAATAATTGCAGTTTTTATGTCACGTGGTCTAAGTCGGATAGACAACTCGTGCCGTTGTCTACGGGATATATACAACTCGCTTTGCTCGTTGTATATATCCCGTAGACAACGGCACTCGTTGTCTATCCTATACTAGTCTGAATTTAAGCTGTTACGTTGGTTGGGTGGTATTATGGAGAAGGAATGGTTGTTGGGACACGAAAATGCAGATAAGTTTTATTTGTGTTGTTGTCATGCATAACAAAGCTTATTTTAGAACAATGTTCAACTTTACATAACCATTCATTCAAAATCTTCAGCTCTTAGCACATGTATGTTTGTTAATAGTTGGACAATTGTCATGTAACAAAAGCTTAATTTACTGTGGTTTAAGATAATCAAAATTGCTGGCTGTAATGGTGATGATGAGGGTGGTGGTATGATGATGATTGTGATATTATAATGGTATGACGATGGTGTTGATGATGATGATGTTGATGCTGTTATGATAATATGGCGATACGTTGTTTGCGTCTATACGATCATAATGATATGATGATGATGGTATGATGGTGATTTGATGACAATATTGATAGTATGATTTGACGTTACGATCATAAAGATGATAGTAATCATAATGATGATGATGATAATGATATAACATGATGATGATGATGATGATGATGATGATGATGATATAACAATGCTATGATGATAATGATTACGATGATGGTACGTTATGAGAATATGATGATATGATATTATATAATGAAATGGTATAATGAATCTGATATGATGATGATGATGGCATGATGATGATGACAATGATGATTGTGGTACATTTGTATTACGAAATGATAATGATATGATATCATGTTGGTACATTATGGTAGGTTAATGACGATGGTGACGTCGATGATGGTAATGATGACGATGGTGATAATATTCTGATGACGATATGACAACAATGGCGATGATGATGATGATGAAGTTGACAATTACTGATCTGAATAATTGTGATAATGCTCCATATTACTAATTCGTTTTAATGTATTGTAATCATTAAGTATTTCAGTTTGCTAGCGATACTCAAACATTAGGGGGATACATCAGGTAAAATGAATTAAAGGTAAAAGGTAAACTTACGTTTGACTTGGTTTTGAAGCTGTTTTCATTGTTAAATGTTTCAGAAACTTAATTTTAATAAGGAATGATAATAGTATGTTTATGAAAATGTTAGATATAATGCATTTTAAGTAGGCTGTTGCGGTCGAAAAATTTATGTCATAAGGTACGGATCATTTGTCCCTCTCTGTTGTGTGTTCGAACCACGTTCAGGGTTAAATGCAGCATGTAAGATACAATCCGGCTGGCTTACAAAAAAGGAAAATCAAATCGACTGTTCTACTGCAGCACTCACTCTTGTCTTTATCATAAGTTGCTTCTAACATGGGCAAGGCTGTTCGTTAAACGATAACGGCTGTTACCAGTATGCAGTTATGAAATTGCAGGCATTCGGATTTGAGCTTGAGGAGACTATGATGTCTAGTTTCATACTATTTCTACCAGTAACAGTAAACCTCAATACATATTAGCAGGCCAGGTATTGGCATATGCTTTGATATATATTAGGTCATATATGTATAACCGCTGGCAAACTTTAAAGATTCATATATTATCTGTAACCATTCATCTAGTTTATTAAGATGTAACAATTTATAAATGTTCTTATTTCGTCAAGTCCTTTTACAAATATAAAGGTGCCCGTTATGGTAAAACAGAATACAGATGGAACTTCATTATAAATGGTAAAAAAACGTCTTGTTTAAGTCTTGAATTAGTGAAGGTGAGTTATTCCTTTTATATACTCTTAAGCTAATGTAATTAACATATAATTTTGACAAAGAACTTGAAAAAAAAATCAACAAATAAACAGCATTCTGTGTACTGATTTGACGAATTTTATTTCATAAAATATTTAGTGGCCCTCAATACATATACGACCGTATGTGCATTTGGGTATGGCATATAGCAATTTATAAATTGAAGTAAACTATGAACAATTCGCCTCACTTTCTCATCAGCTGTGAATGGAGAAATCTCTGCAATTTGCCAGTTTCTTCATTGTCAGCTTATAAAATGGGCTTCTGCCTCTTTGCGTTGCCTGTAAGTTGCTATGCCATTTAGCTAGTTGATTTTCTTGTGTTCATATTCATTTCTATAAATTTAAACATGCTATATGCCATAATATCAATGAAATAAAGTCGCGGCCATTTCCCATCTACCTGTGTGTTTGTTGCTTGTGAAGGCCAATAAGAATAGTTTAGAATATTTGTACTGACGTCGTGAAACGACATAGATATAGCGAACCTCATAAAATATCTGTATGTTCTACCTTGATCGTAACCGAACTTAAGTTGGCCTTGCATCAAGACTTAGGCAGCCACCTGCCTTTGGCAACTTCATGGGTTCATTCCTTTGCGGGTTGTTTAACACAGGTCTGGCTGTATATTTTGTAATTGAGAGATTGAGATTTTGTACGGTGTTCCGTTAGGGCCAGCGCATGCTCCCTGTGAACGCAAAGCGCGAAGGTACGATGACGAAGCGTGACAGTACCATGGCGAAGCGCGACAGTACGATGGTGACAACACGACAGTGCGATGGCGAAGCGCGACACTACGATGGCGAAGCGCGACACTACGATGGTGACAGTCCGTCGTACTGTCGCACTTCGCCATCGTACTGTCGCGATTCACCATCGTAGTGTCGCGCTTTGCCATCGCACTGTCGCGCTTCACCATCGTAGTGTCACCATCGTACTGTCGCGCTTCGCCATCGCACTGTCGCACTTCACCATCGTAGTGTCACCATCGCACTGTCAAGCTTCGCCATCGTACTGTCACGCTTCACCATCGTACTGTCGCGCTTCGCCATCGCACTGTCGTGCTTCACCATCGTAGTGTCACCATCGTGCTGTCGCGCTTCGCCATCGTACTGTCGCGCTTCACCAACTTTCCTCTGTTTACTTAAGGGCCGACTTTAATATACAGAATTGTACGGTCAGACGGAGGGACGTGCTTTGGATATACTTACTAATGATCTTGTTTAACATAAATCTACATTTTTATCCAATACGTTTCTTCAATTAAAACTTTAGGGTCAGTGGTAAAAGGACAGGGTCGGTCGGGTAAGCGGAAACAAACAACTGTATTCTAGACCTAATTAACACTTTTGCATAAAATATAGCCAAAAGCTTTATAAGCAAAATGTATACACAGAGGATATTACATGAGTGTCTTTCCATATTGAATTTATTAAATGAGTTGAATAAAATGATAAAATGCGATTTTATCAATTTTATTCAACGAGTTTAATAAATTCTATGTGGAAAGTCACAAATATAATATTATTTTTATCATATGTCAGCTTTTCTTGTAGAAACATTAAAAATTCTACTTTCTTTTCCTATATAAACAAGTCAATATGACTAACGTCTCCTATACTATAAACGACGTCGACGTCAAAGCTTTATTATAATGTTATTAATCAAGCAATTTCATATTGGCCTTGTTATTTGTCCAAGAGTAGTCGTATTGGCCCGAGGCCGTAGGCCGAGGGCCAATACGACTGCCCGAGGACAAATAACTAGGCCAATATGAAATCGCTTGATTAATGATAATATTATTATTCAACTTTCAACTGTTGGCGGTAACAGTGTAAGAACTCTGTGAGTTACCTTATGACAGCTATGCACGTTCAGGTGAAAAATCCTGTCATTCTTTGACAAGTTGTTTACAGGGGTGTGACCCTTTATGTACCAGTTCGTTTATGTACCAGGTACTTTATGTACCACTTTGAGACTTAATGTACCACATATATTATATAGTAGCTATACTTTCTATCTATATACCTATTGTGCATAGGTGATAATAGGTGATAATTTGGTTGTAATTTACTGTGAAATTGTTGATTAAATCAACAATATGGGCCAACATTTTAAATTGACTTAAATTAAATATTTAAAGTGATTAAACAGTTTAACAATGCATTTCACAAAATTGGAATAAGGAACAATTCATAGAGATCAATTAATGCTGGATTTTTTTAAATTTTATTTTATTTTATATGTGGTACATAAAGTCTCATAAAGTGGTACATAAAGGGCTGGTACATAAGTGGACTGGTACATAAAGTCCCACATTCTGTTTACAGTTTAGACGTATTTTAGAAATCATGATCATTTTCGCCAGTAAAACAGAATGAGTTGTATGTAGGTACTTGAGAATAATTTTGAAAGATACTTTTAATGCGACAAAATCAAGAGTAACTAGAACATACCTTATTTTTTGGAATTCCTATTTATTTTCTTTAGCGAGTACCATATCATTTGAACTGTGATAAAAACTGCTTTAAAAGTCGTTTCCTTTTAGGCTGCAAGCAACGAGACACAAAATTATACACATATGTGTTGATCAAGATAATACAACCAATCAAGCACATATTATATAGTCCCATGCCTCGTTTAATTCTTATCCGAAATTGTTTGCAGAACTTCACAACTGACACTCTTGTTCGCCAATTTATTCATCCACTTTCCAGCACTTGAATCGCTATTTATCATTGCACAAATAGTCCACACTATCAAAATGTCTGTTAAAGATAAGTCTCATCCTTTTAATTAATCTGAGTTTCCATATTTTCTTATTATTTTCCTTGACAACTGCTAGAATTTCTGACAGGAAACACTTGCATTTTACACAATACCGAATAAGCGAAAGTACCGTTGTAATCTCCGAAGACGTACATCCCGCTCAGTCATACTTGGTTATTAAATGAACATGTTGGATGACTTTTTTTATCAAAATGTGAAAAAAAAATGTAATCTATAACTCTGATGTAAAACAAAATGGCGTCATTTAAAAATCAAACGGAAGTGGCTTCTCCGTATTGGCCCTCTCTTTTGAACCAATCAAAATGCTTGAATTCCGTATTGGCCCTGTTTTTTCGTATTGGCCCTGTTTTTCTCATATTGGCTCAGTTATGTTTTGTATTAGCTCTGTCTGTTTCATATGATGTTTGCAATTGATCTAATACAGTGTGTAATATTGTAAAGTTGAATAATAATACACTATACAGGTGTGTAACCTTGGGTCCATAAATTTTTACAGCATACAGCTCAGACATGCATAAAATAATTTCTGATGTATAAAAAAGATATTTTGGGTTTGTTTTAAGTACTAAGTTTTGTTCAAATTAAGCATATCGCTAACAGAAAATTTTCGTTCTCTAGATTCTTTTTAGTTTGGATCAATAAAATACATAGCGTCGTGTTTACACTCAAACATTACAGCATTGCAGAATAACAAAAAGCACCTTGTTAATATAATACATAAGACATTAAGTGACAATTATTTCTTCAAAAGTACGCTAAAATTTGATGCGAAACACCACGAGTAAAATATTCAGTTTTTAACATAATAAATGGAAACATCTGCATTTCAAATGGTAATGGAATAGGAATATTCGGAGAATTTTACCATTAAGGTGAAGAATAAACTAAAGTCTTGTTAAAATAAGATATTTTTTTTTTGGTCTGAATGTTTCCGTTCTCGTTCGTCGTATTATTGTTTCATTTCAGGCGAAGACCCATATGAGCCGCGCCATGAGAAAACCAACATAATGCGTTTGCGACCAGAATGGATCCAGACCAGCCTGCGCATCTGCGCATCTGCGCAGACTGGTCTTCGCTTTCAAAATTTACTGAAATTATAGATACTGTTAGCAAACAGCATGGATCCGGACTAGACTCTGCGGATGTGTAGTGGGGCGGGGGATGGGAGGGGGCGACCGAACCCTTAGTATGACAAACATGTGCCTTTATACAGTAAATAATTTGATTTTTTTTTGTGTAGAAGTTAGCCATTTACAAGTACAGGGTTGTCAATAAGTTTTTGTTGAACATGCTGAAATAGAAAAGTTGTCGACCAGGAAAGATGTGCCGGGGGCATGGCTCCCACAGAAAATTTTGCGATTCAATTCCTGCATTCTGGGGCATTTAAGAACATTTTTCCACTGCAATTTTATTTACAATATACAGTACCCCTTATTTTCACATTTTTATGAGCGCACTTGTTGAATTTGTGGGAAAATAATACAGTTAAGTTTTCGTAAAGGTAAGTCTTTGTTTCTCTGAGATAATTAACATAAATATGAATTACGTTGGGGTCATATGTAGCAGCAGCAACATACACTTTAAATGCGGTCCTAATGTTGCCTTTTCGAAAAAACATTTTCTTTACTTATTCTCTTCTTTCCTTTTTTCAGGATTATCTAGGGAGGGGTGGACCCCGAACTGCCCCCCCCCCCCCCACGCTGGATCCACCCGTGGGCGTACACAACCCCACTCTACTTTCAGTTATATCACTTTTTTACCCAAATTCTCATTTACAAATACGCCTGAGTAGAGCTAATTCATGAAACTTCTGGTCTGAATTCCGCAAAGAAATTTTTAAAAAGTCTCTTTCATGTGTAGACTATACTTTAACCTTAAATTAATGAATACGTCATCAATACATGTGCCCTCTATGCAGTTCTCGGTACTATACTATATGACGTCAGTTTCAAACTGCAGATCTGACTGGCTACATGCCACGTAAAAAGTTCTGTGCTGGACATTATTTTGAAAATTTCAAGTGTTGAAGTGGAAAGGTCTTCCAGTCAGACCAGTGGAATTAAAATGAATTAAAACGAGTAGAGTAAGACGAACTACGATGCAGGTCTTTTTTGAATTATGCATTTGAACAATACTGTATTTTATTTTATGATATTGTTTCAAAAGCATAACTCACTTGATGCCTGAATTTCTTCGAGACAAGGGAAAAGATCACGGATTTTCGAATAAGCTTGGTTGTTCTCAATTCAAGTTGTAGTATTTTCGGACGTGAACATTTAAACAGAGTGGATATGTAAACAAAATTATGATGAATTGATCTACAAGGATTTTAGGGGAAGTGGATAAAGGCAGGTTCCATGCAAAGTAAGCGAATTTGTATTTAATTTTAATTTTATACCTTCTGCTTGCTGCTAACATTAACAAGTCTCATGACAGTTGTTTTCGGGAGTCCTATGGCAACTTCAAGTTATATTGCCTAAATACCATGGCTTCCCGGTCTTCTTTTCCTTCTCGAAAAAGGTTTTTACGCTACTGACGACTTTTCTTACGTCCATCATTAAACAAGTCTATCAATTTCAACGAAAAATTGACCGCCTTGCAATACTACAGCTTTGAACAACCGGAATTTTCAAAATGCGCGTGAAAACATTCATTAAACGTTCGGAAATCAACTATGTATTATAAAATATTTTCATTCATTACACCACTGACCGCCTTCACAATAAAAATAAAATACAAATTGGTTTCAACACTTTTATTTTGAAAATGTTGCATAAAAAATAATTGTGAAACAACCCCGATGACCACATGTGTTTTTTCGAATCAAAACACGAGAGATTTGCCGTAATCCTCTAATTTGGAGACCTATCGGCAATGGCGACCAGAAATAAACAACAGGGATTTCCCATAGAGAAAATAAATTTCAGCCACACGGGAAAACCAGACGATTGTAACAAAAATCCTTGAAATTCCAGAGGGTGACTTTTTTTTAGTTTAGAAAAACATATTTTGTTCCTTTGGATCGCGTTTCAGTACGTTATATCGGCCCAAAGTTGAGGTCCAAAATTAGGCGGGACAGACTATAGTGTATTATCATTTTTATGTAATGGCTTTATTACACTCCCGCGACGTCAAACATGTGATAAAACAGTGTATTTTTATTTTTTTTAGCTGACAATATATACTTTTAACGTTTCATGGCTTGAAATATATGAACTGATTAAACAACATTTTCTCACAAAACAATTAATTACATGTAAATACATTAACATTTATTTTTCCACAGAGAGGACAGGGCCGGGCCGAGGGGGCCCGTGCGCCCCCCCCCCCCCCCCCCTCCGCCCCCTCCACCAATACTCATCAGAGATACACCCTACTATTTTGGCAGAGGAATATTTTTTCTCTCAAAATTTATACCCAGAAACACACCAGAGGCCACCATTTCATACCTGCATTTCAAAATTTTCCAGGGGGGAGACCCCCTTGTCCACCAAATCAAGAGGGGAGTAACATACCCCTACAATACCTCAAAATTTAGACCTAAAAATGCACTAGAGGACACCATTTCATGCTTGTATTTCAAAAATGTCCAGAGAAATAGCCCCCTGACCCCACCCCTCCCCTAATATGAGGAGAGACACACACCCACTAATAAATGCACCTGAGGATACCATTTCATACCTGTGTTTCAAAAAAATATTCCAGGGGAAGACCCCTTAATCCCCTAACATGGGTATAAAGCGGTAACGTTTTAATTCGTTCAACACTGGTGCCCCCGCCCCCAAGTCAAAAATTTCTGGATCCGACCCTGGAGGTTAATTTTGAATACAATGGCATTTTGTTCATAAATAACACTCGGTTGGATGATATTCGTTTTTATTATCCCTCAAGTAAACAAAGTAAAATAGCCATAGATCAACGGAACTTATTTTGGAATAATACATTTCAAACAATCTTAAGGTCTGATATTTTTTTAATATCATCATACCAGATGATATTCATTTGAGTGACACTCTGCCGGGTAATTTTCATTTGAATAACATCAGGTCTGGGGATATTCATTTCAATAATACCCGTCCAATTTTTTGATCATTGGACAGAGTTGACAATACTATACAATACAGAGTTTAAGACAACAGAGAAAAGATAGTGAAACGCGACAGTACGATGGCGAAGAGCGACAGTACGATGGTGACACTACGATGGTGAAGCGCGACAGTGCGATGGCGAAGCGCGACAGTACGATGGTGAAGCGCGACAATACGATGGTGACACTACAATGGTGAAGCGCGACAGTGCGATGGCGAAGCGCGACAGTACGATGGTGACACTACGATGGTAATACGCGACAGTGCGATGGCGAAGCGCGACACTACGATGGTGAATCGCGACAGTACGATGGCGAAGTGCGACAGTACGACGGACTGTCACCATTGTACAGTCGCGCTTGGCCATCGTACTGTCGCGCTTCGCCATCGCACTGTCGTGTTGTCACTGTCGCGCTTCTCCATCGTACCATCGTACCTTCGCGCTTCGCGTTCACAGGGAGCAAGCGCTGGCCCTAACGGAACACCGTAATTTTGTACTTGTGCAGATACTCATACATGTAGGTTATAAGAGCATCTCATGCGACAAAAATCAGAAAAGTAAAAATTATTCACATAAATGTCATGTGTAAGCGTACAAGTTATGTATCAGGTAAAGATTACCTGAAAGTCTATGGCAAACGCTGAATATTATGTATACTTGTAAAAACTGAATTCACATTTTGTATGCGCATGTGCATGATGTAGCTATCTCTCTGTTACTGGGCATACTGCCTGCTGTTCATAATAGGTTCTACCATCGCCAATAAAATAAGTAAATTCTTTTGCGCATGCTGGACAGAAAGGCGACAATACGATGGTGAAGCGCGAAGGAGCGATGGCGAAGCGCGACAGTACGATGATGAAGCGCGACAGTACGATGGTGACACTACGGAGGTGAAGCGCAAAGGTGCGATGGCGATGCGCGACAGTACGATGGTGAAGCGCTACATTGCGATGGCGAAGCACGACACTACGATGGTGACAGACATGACGATGGCGAAGCGCGACGGTACGACGGACTGTCACCATCGTACTGTCGCGCTTGGCCATCGTCCTGTTGTGTTATCACCATCGTCCTGTCGCGCTTCGCCATCGTACTGTCTTACCTTCGCGCTTTGCGTTCACAAGGAGCAGGCGCTGGCCCTAACGGAACACCGTAGTCACAGATAAGAAAGATATTAGTGTTATATAACGGGACATATACAATATATTGGATACAGGTACGAAAGGACGATTGGAGGGTTGTCGTCGGTTATGGGACAGACTTAACTGACTTTTCCCTTGGAGCAGTTATGCATTAATTAAAACGGGTATTAATTAATGAAACGAAAAATCAACATGTCTGATTAATTTAATATGTTTTATCGTATACTGTATAATAGAATCAAAACTTCATACACACATTAACGTGCGATCATTTGCCCTGCAACACGAACAACTTATCAAATTAAGACATAATTTACATTTCTAACTATACTTCGCTGACAATCTCTTGTTTATCATTTATTTGTTCAAGATGAGCATGAAATGTAACATTTTCGTTTCTTTTTATTGATTTATATCCTAATCTACGTTATCAGAACTACTGACCTGAAATAGTATTGTAGGCTTCTGTTGTAGCTCGTCTGTTCTGCGTACTATAAATTATGATAACATCTAAATATCCTTTTAGAAGGCGTAGAATTTAGTTCAAACATCTTACTCTAGGATAACATTTAAAGTGACATAATATACGAGTAATTGTAACACGACAACTGTTTGGAAATATGAGAAGTAAAATAATTATGATGCTTTTGTCTGTGACAGGTAATGACCATCCGTTAACCTTTTATATTTGTTTTTTTTTTTTTTTTTTTTTTTTTTTTTTTGTAAATTTATCAAATTATCAATTTCTATGGAACTCTTACGTACATCAAGCTACAGTATGTCATTTTCGAGTTATTTAGACATCGTTATGTGTAACTATCTTGAATGTCATTCACTAGTAATTGCAAGAAACATTACAGTTCTTCAAAAACCATTAATTAAAATAGGTATTCTTAAAAGTGATTTTCAAAAGCAATATTTATGATTATGAGTCAATTGAAATTCAGTAAATACGGTAGAGCAGATATACATCTGCGTTAATTTGATATACACATGTTATATTTCGGCTTGTTTCATTTTTGTTGGGTTTACCGTCATAGCAACACAATTATTAGTCACAGGCGACTGTCCAGCTTTTGATGCTGGAGGAAGACCTCAGGTGCTCTTCAGCGCATTCATTCACCACGGGCGAGCACCTGGGTAGAACCATCGGCCTTTCACACGCAGCTGGATGGCTTCCTCACATATAGAAATCAACGCCCCGAGCGAGGCTCGAACCCACAGCGGTGAGGGGCAAATTATCTTAAGTCAGCGACCTTACCCACACGGCCACGTAGGCCGCCTATTATATTCCTGAAGCTGCTATTTTGGAAGAAAAACAACTTTACAATGAGAACAAGTAAATGCTAAAATTTTGTTATTTTAACAAAAGAGATGGAATATAAAAGTATTTTCATCTTTTCGTAATGATATACTGACATCTGATAAGATACCGAGGCCAGTCAAAATGTTTTGATCACCTTAAATCAAACGAACATTCGACTTCACGACTTAACTATTTTGATACAAAAGTCGTAGATTTTACAATCTGCCTACCTTCCAGATTTAATTATAATTTTTTTTGCGATTCATAACTTAAGGGTTGTGTGGACTTACATTTATCAATTTTGTTTATTAAATATTAGCTCCTTGGACACGGTTTCACATCTTGAGATGCAAGTACGTGATAAAAATTAAAATGATCGGGACTGAAAATCCATACTGGCTCTGTGAATCAATTTTAGTTAGAAATAGGAAAATAATACACCTGTCTCTAAGATACTGTCTGTACGTGTGCTTTGCTTATAGATTTGAACGCCACAACGTCTCATGACGCCAGATTGTATCTATGAAACCTATATTACCCAAACATTATCGTTGTATACAAATGAACAATATACCTGCAAAATACCATTTTCAGATGCAAAATTACTTAGAACAAGGGTTGCCAAATCAGTTATTATTATATCTTTAAAGAAAATAAAATCACACATTGATGATATGGACATATATCTACAACTCGCCCTCACTTTTATGGCAATATTTCACGTAATTCGTTTACTTTTTCTCGTTGTGATAATATTATTATCCTCTTTGAAAGTGGTCGTGGTGTGCAACTTATATGAATATAAACAAGTTAATGCAGCTGTAGTATACCTAGTATACAGTAAAGGTAAGTTTAAAAGAAAATGCATAATCAAAGATATAAAAAATTATCACTACTGGGCACGAAAAAGTATTATGAGGAAAATAACTATACCTTCCTGGAATCGGCAATTCATCGAAATTCAAAACCCAGTGATGCTGAAGATCACCACTTAAACAAGGACCTTTACAGCGGCCAAATGGTCCTTGTCGAATGCTTATTTTACTATTAATAAGAAGGTAAGAGTAGAAATAAAGTAAAGTAGAACATTAAATTTTCCGATTATTATTTGTTTGAGACAGAACTTTCACCTAGGAGTATGAATTATTTAAAAATCGGCTTACCAGTGGGATCAAATGTATAAACTCCGTAACTGGCTCTGTTTTGTCAACAAAAGCTATGATCATACATTTGTACTTACATCATTCTTTTTCTGTTATAAATTCTTCATAAAATGTTCCATTTTTATTCTGCAAGTTTGTGCTTCACAAGACTGTAGCAACTTGATGCAAAAACTCAAGTGTATTCCTGTGAAGAAAGGCCAAACCTGTCTATCGAATGATGCAATTGATGGTTCCAATATGACATGGATTGAGTCTTCGGACGTATGTTCCGGCGAAAATGGCCGACTTCCATGGTTAGGACAAGGCATCAGCCTTCAAAAACTTAAATCAACCGCTGCAAAACATGGTAAATTCTCAGCAATTAGAATAGGATTACTGTACAACATGAAAAAACAGTTATTTTGGCAAAATGGTAAGAGCTTTTATGCATAGAGAAAATTTATACATGTATTTCAAGTTACTAATCATATTATCTGACCACAAGTCAGACACGTTTACTTTATATACCTTTTCGCAGGTGGTTTCGAATGACACAGTAAACATAATTGGGAATAATAGAATGAAATTATGAATGAAAGTTTTCCTTTTGTATTTTTTTTACTTTCAAGTTAATGAGATGGAGACCCAAAGTATCCCAGCTTTATTTCACATGCAGTAACATTCTACAAAGTAACATAAGGAGATACACGAATGAACTTGGCCCTTGGCATCGCTCGAATCTTCTTGCAAGGGACTTGCAACTCGGCCTCGGAAGCCGCAAAAGCTGTTGGGGATAAAATTACATTTGTACTATGTTTTCTTGACGAGTACATATCGAGAATGCAAAATAGGTCTAAATAAGTGGGTGAATTTACTCAGATGTGCCTTAAATAGTTTCCAGTGAATGTCTGGCATTTTCAACTTGTAAAAATACTCTTGTGAATGGCACTGCAGGTGTTTTTATTTTGTATTTTAGTAACGATGTTTTTGCTGCATATAATTAAATATAATTGTATATAATACTGTCAGGTATACAGAAACTAAACAGGAAAACGGCACGAAAAAAATAAAATGGTATCGCATAATGGCGGATTCAAATAGTCCTCAGTTTTATTTTTGCTCTGTAGAGCTATTTTCCTTATTTTCTTTGCAATGTTTTGCTGAAATCACATGACAGATTTATGCTTCATGTAGGTAGAATTTTCATAATGAAATGATAACATGACAGACTTTGTCATGGATACTTAGATTATACATCAATTTAGGGTCTCATTTTTAGCTGATTTATCAGTTTGTGTGTTTCACTGAAAATAATTTTCTTATATCAAACATGGCCCCCACTTTTCTTTTGACTTATTCAGCATTGACAATATTCTTCAAGAAAACGTAAGTTAGAGACATTCAAAATGGGTTCTGATATGTGATGCAGCTATTGGAAATATGTAAGTTTTATATCAAATAAAGAAGAACAGCTATTTAGTGTGTTTCAGTAAGTAATGTCTCCGTCAACCAGTAAAAGTAGAATGAGCTGTCAAACGCTTTGAATAAAATAGAAACTTTATTTATGAACACAATGATGACTTTATCAAATGATGAAAAGAGATATTTAATACTTGAAACAACTGATAAAGGTGTTATTGTTTCATCGACAGAAATGCAAACATGTAAACCGGTGAATTCTACAATATGTGCACTCGGTGCCGTTTCATCACAGTGTTCTACCCTCGGTTGTTGTGACAGTGGAAATCAGTGTCATTATCCAGGTATTCAGAAAATTATTACCTGTTCATTTAAAATATAAGATGCCCTTACTTTGATGAGTGCTGAGATTTTATTGTGATATTTATCTTAATCTGTGTTTTGCTGTTTTTACCAAATTTCGGAATGTGTCAGCTTTTAAACAATACTATTCTCTTTAACGAAAATACAATTATTTGAGCACAAACCGAAAAACACTAATTCATTATGAAGAATACAGATTATACTCCTTTTATTGATACATGGATAGGTAATAGAGGTCTTTTTACTTGGTTATAATTCTCTTTTTTTTTTTCATAGTCGTAAAATGTGATTTTCATAATTATTTGTCTATACGTAATTATCAGTGTTGCCTGATTGTGTGCTTAACATATTCTTCAATCGATGAGATTTTTATTCTTTCCATAGTACATACTCAGTACTTATTAGCATTTCTCCAAGTTAAACGTTTATAGGTATGCCTTATCTTTTTCAAACGCCTTGGAATTCTGAAGCATATGAGTACCTTACACATGTAAAATCTAAAGCCCTGCATACTTTTAAGATGTTTTAAATTCGAAAATGCAAAAATAAGACACTGAATCGTGGATGGTTCAGGAAATACCAGCAACTTAAAAAATGTCATCTCCAACGAGAAAATTACAAGTACTACCACTTAAACTGTACAATTCGTGTTTGTTGTCCTACATTATTTAAACAAACATAACTTGCAGAACATATACTTTGAAAACAATGTATCCAAAATATCATCAAATTTTATTAAATAATTATTTTCAGGATCATATTCCGCCGTTACATATACAATCAACACGACCATTGACACAAGCGGAATCCGTTCAACGGATCACGTAAGTTGTGTGGGTATCGAGAAAGCGGCAAATGGTACATGGTTTTGGAAGGCTTATAACTGCACAGAAAAACCAGTATTAGCAACTGCGTACTTTTGCGAATACAGTAAGCTAAAGTGTATTTATGATTCTAAACAGGCATATTTTATATCGAATACTGGTGCTCCATACGAATTGCGGAGTGTAAAGTGCCTAATTTGAAGTATCGCCTGCCAAATGATACATGCTAATTGTTAGTACTGAGTGTGTAATTTTTATTGCTTATAAGAGCTGAATAGTCCATTTGTGAATGAATGCATCCTTAAACAGTCTTTGACATTCATTACATTTTGTATATTTTCATTCTTTTTCGGCGAACGCCGTCTAAGAACGAATTCGTTACCTATGCCACGTGACTTCAGTTGCAAATCAAACTACTTGATAACGCATTATAGATAATTTATCAAAATGGAAGATTTATGCAACACTTTGCCTGATTGGACGAGAATGTCAATTACTTTCACTCTGTTGATTGTGCTACGCTGAGTGAAATGTAGACAAAGCGTTTATCCTAAACGACGCTGTTCACAGTTTTAAAGCTAACTTTGGCTCAGTATATTTAGCAAGAATATTGATATATCTCAAAATGATAAGTAAGTTTAATAAATATGATAAAAACCTGTTCAAATACCAACATATGAAGAAAGGGCTGAATACGGTTTGCGTATCACATGAATAAGGATGTGATAAGAGTCTTTTATGTAGAGAAGTGCTTTTTAAAAGATTTTCCTTGTTACAATTGTCGTCTGTATATGAAAAGGTTTCTTGCTTTTGTGACTTATTCAGATTGCATATTAAAATGAGTACTTGTTTGCTTTGATATATTTGTTATAAATTATTTAAATGATTTATTATATATGAATATTTTTCTTTAGTATGGTATGCAAATATTGAACTCAGTTGAAATCTGTTTTATTATGTATATGCTATATAATGACTGAATCTCATTACACTGTAATGAAGTACGCTGCATACAGTTTATCTATGTGATATGACCACGGTCAAACTTTGCTTAAGAAACAGAAATATTGAAATAATTACAATTGTATGTTTTGCTTGACCTTCACTTTTTTATAGGTGTGACGTCATTGTCGAAAGATTCATGAATAGCGAATATGCATTTGTTAAAGCGGGATCAGTTGGCCTATTTTAGAAATAAATAAAAATAATAAATAAAAAATCCTTTAATTGATTTTTTCTCATGTATTCTAATCAAACTTGATTTGTAGCATCTTTATTAGGCCCGCAGCCAACTTGTTCAGCTGGGACATTTGACCCATTTAGGGGCTACTAGAGCTAAAACTAGAAATGCCTTTATACAGCGTCTCATGAACAGCTTGGTGGATCTTTGTCATTCTTGGTCTGGAGCATCATTATATGGTCCTCTTCCAAATTTATTTATATAGGAACTTGGGCCCTATTAGGGACCACTATAGCTAAAAATAGATATGCCTTTCTTCTTAAAAGAGAACCATTTAAATTGTTAAAGTGCGGTGTTTAGTTTTGCAATTTGAAAAATGTTAGATGAAAAATTCATAAACTTCTTTCCTTATTACAATTCGCCGACCATCATTTTTAAAGATATTTCTTGTTGTAAATAGTTTCGGCTACACGCTAATTGTCAAATTCTAAATTCCAATTATTTAAATAATGCTATATGCCAAATACTTAATAACAAATGCTAAATACCAAATGCTTTATGTCATACACGTAATGCTAAATTCCAAATGCTAATTGTCAAATATTTAATGTTTATTGCCAAATGATAAATGTTTATTGCCATTTTTTTAAACTGAGCTGGTGACCTATCTATGTTTAGCAGTAAGTATGTGTGATATACAGCATTTGATATCTAAAGCATCTGGTATTAGCTTTTAGCATTTGATATTTGGCATGGTGCACCGTATAGACTAAAAGAAGGTACATAAGTTTAGTAGGAACGTGTTACGTTTGATATAAATTATGTTTAATCATGTTGATAAACTTACGGAATTCAGACGATATAATTATGAGGTCTTGTTATTAGCTGAAATATAAATAAGAAAATAATACTTTATGTTTTTTTTTTACTTAGAGTGTGGTAATGCTTGGCCAGAAGCACAGTCATCCACTCTACAGTTTGATGAAACCACGTCAGGAACGTATCATGATATGACTACGTCAGGAACGTATGGTAATTTTAATAGATTTCCTAAAATATCGAGAATGATCTACTTCTAGTATTTCAGGAGGTAATCATATTTTTGGACGTAATTTATTAAATGTGGATAGGTGATATTTTATCTTAATTGTTATCTTAAATAACGTGTTTGTAATTTAAGTTCTTTGTCCATTTGAGACCATCCGAATGATATATATATCAATACTTTGTAAATTGTTCGAAATAATTATGAAAAACTGGAAACCCTTATTTTTCATTTTTCTATAACGGATAATGTATTTTTGCATTTGAAGGACGAACTACATTAGTCACGTCAAATAAACCGCAAAACAACAGTGCGGTCAAAACATCTAGAATATACGATAGCGTACAGGTAATTCTTTTTGCATTTATGTATGCTTTTCTGTGCTTTTCATTTGAACAATTTCGCCAGAATATTGTTTTATTAAGATAGTCAGTTGTCAGTATAGTTCTTTTTTAGTAAAACTTCTTATATTCAGCAGCTATATAAAGTTCTCGATTGTGTTTTCCAAACGATTAATGTTATATAATAATTCCATATATCACCACTTTTAACCAGGTTTTCAAAACCTCAGAATGGAGACTGTGGTTGGGCGGGCGGTGTCAACTCAATAACTTGAGTTAGGAGAGACCGATTGCGATGAAATGTATCATATAGGTTGCTTTCGTAAAAATGGAGTTGTGGATTGCATATGAGGTCACTAGGGTCAAAGTTAAGGTCACTGTTGCTAAAAAAAGAAATATAAGGTTTCCGTTCAATAACTTTAGTTTGCATTGATATATTGAAATTAAACACGGCCTATAGGTAGCTTATAGACAAACCAAGGTTGGGATTATATATAGGGTAATTCGGGTCAAGTTCAAAGCCAGGATAACTTAATTAACTTGCATACTTCGACTGCAGCGCTTTGGTCTAGAGCGTTGGGCCAAAGCTTCACCCTGTTTTCCTTGTTTGGTTTTACACAAATTTAGCTGAAAAAATATGAGTTAAAAAGTATAGCAATCAATGATTGCTCCCGGTCCCCACTTTCTGTTACGTCTAATGGTAACAGTTGCTTGTTACAAAGGTAATAGAAAAGTAAATCAGCAACTATTAATAATAACAAAGTTATTATGAAAAGTAGCAATTCAAATTCCTTATAAAAGTTAACTAGCCATAAAGTCTAAGGTAATATACCTTTGGAGGATCATGTGCTTCAGACCTGGATAAAAATTGTACTTGAAGAGACAGAGATAAACGAACTTGAGATTGTAGCAGCTAATACATTAAAAACAAAATACAATAAATGCTTTCGTTCAATTAATTTGAATCTACCCTGGTGACAAGGTATAGTACTTCCTTAACTTCTGGTCAACGTTATCGAATCCATCACTATGTTTGAAACAATGCTTACGTTATCGGAAAGTTTGATTCCCGAGGAGGCGCCTTCGTACTTCAAACCCGCTATAACATATGAAATATAACAGGGGCATTTCGCCGTAGTAGTGCTGATATACATTACCTCTGATTATTTACGCAACATCCATGTACACTTAAATATTTGGGTTTCATTTTTGCGACACAAATTTTCTTTTTACTTTACGAATTCTAATAATGTGTGTAAGTATATACCAAAGTCTCACAGAGACGGTCAAAAATTAAAACATAACTAAAAGCGCATGTTGCATCAGTGTACTGACCTTAGAAATATACACCTTCCTTTTCAAAAGAACGTAGCATTTGTACTTATGTTGGACTACCGTACTGATAATATAGCTGTGTGGCCCTTGCAGTTTAAAATAATATTAGGCTAATCAGGCTAAGTTAAAGTAACAGCTTTACCTCTTTTGGTTTTCAAAACGTGCCTGGAGTTTACTTAACTAACGGAAGGAATCTGAACCAAAACATTACAAACTACTAGAACGGTTTCAGCTTTTTCAACAAAGTCTACGATATCATGAAATAATATAAATGATTTCAAAGTTTAATCGTATCAGTTATTAACACATCGCAGAAAGAAATTGAATAGAATGAAAGCTTTTGCTGCACACAAAGCTGTGTAATTTGTAATAAGTAAATAAACAGATTTTTATCAAATGCTTTTAACATTTATGTTTTGACTTCACACTTATCACCCATTCGATATTTCAGTTAAAGAGATCCTAATATGACGTTGTTCTTTTTCAGATGCTCTTGCTAATTTTCCTCCTGATCATTTCAACAGCTGCCAACCTTGACTGTTGAATAACCTGCAAAGAATGACATTGAATACATGTTATACTTTTATTGGTGTCTAAAATATAACTGATATGTTTTTGTGTTTACATTAAATTTGAAAATGCAAGAAAGACAGGGGACTATTCCATAGCGCTATATTTACTAGGTAAATGATAACATATTAGGGTTATGTACTGCATGTATGGTTAGTTACAGCAGAGCATTAGTATCATGTGTATGTATACTTGAAATGTCGAGTTACTAACTTGTAATTTCGAGATGCATGGCTCAAAATAATTTAGAGTTATTTATCTCAAAATATAGAGTTAGTTACTCTAAATTTCGAGTTACCAGTTACCAAAGTGAAAGCATTGTGAAAATTGTAACATGTATGTTGGATGAGACTTAAATAAACTATAAATATATATCTCACTAACCTCTTTAAATGTGTGAAGTATTGAGTCAATCATTTATTTTTTGAGTAATACACTATAAAAGATTTCATATATAAAGGGAGGTAATTCAAAAACAGGGTAAGCTAGAGTTATTGTTCTTTGACACTGCACTTACTCTCTATCAATATGTAAACTATTAAGTTAACCCCTCATATAATTTTCAAGTTATGCTCTGGACAAGTTTTTTCACATAAGGGGAGATCATTCAAAAATGGGATCAGCTAGAGTTACGGTTCTTTGATACTGCAATTCCTCTAACTGACCTCTGTCTATAAGTAAAGTATCAAGTCAATCCCTTTTATTGTTTTGGACTTACGCTTCGGACAAGCTTTTTACATAAAGGAAGGTAATTCAAAAATAGGGTAGGCTAGAGTTATAGGTCCTGGTTACTGCACTTTCTATTTGTGTGAGGTATCAAGTCATTCCATCTTATACGTTTTAAAATTATGCTCCAGACAAACGTTTTTCACATAAGGGGAGATAATTCAAAAATGGGGCCAGCTAGAGTTATTGGGTTTTTAACTCTGCACTTCCTCTCATTGACCTCTACCAATAAGTAAAGTATCAAATCAATCCCTTTCATAGTTTTTGACAAGCTTTTAAGAGTTATGGTTTCTAATCTCTGCACTTCCATTCAATGAGCTCTATCGTTGTGTGAAGTTACAACGTAGTATCTTCGTTACTTTTTGAGTTTTGCTCCGAACAAGAAGTGTGACGGACGGACGGACGGACAGGCAGGCGAGCGGACGGACGGACAATGTGGCGACTATATGCTCTCCCTGTTTCGGGGAGCATAAAAATGGTTGATTCTGCAACATTATATGTTATTTGATCGTGGGCCTAATAAAGTGGTTTATGTAGAAGATATTTGTTTGTTTAAGCGTAATATCGAAATGTCTTTCGCCGAATGAATATCATATGTAGAATTTTCCGCTACGAATGGTTTTCACGAGTGAAAGGTATTTTGACCTTACATGTAAAGCAAATACATTTTCTTTTTATTTCATGTCTTTTTTATCAGTTTACCCGCGCAACGTCAAACGCATGGGGCAACGTCACACGCAAAAACATGTCGTCATAGTGTAAATATTTTTAAAAAGTTACATGTTTCTATGAGAGTTTTAGATTTCTTTTACATCTTAAAATGTTGGAGTGTGTACCTTCATGTTTACGTAGGAATTTATATACTTTATTCATGTATAATTGTACTGAATTTCCGATGATTTATAATTCATAATCTTCAACGGTGAAAATTTTGAAATGATATCTCTCTGTTTGACACAGTAGGTTTCAAATATAATCCACTGTTATTTGACCTTGGGTGCTATCATTTGCGTCATCGTTATTCACGTTCGATCATTTTTTAGCTTGATCATCTCCTACATTGTATTTAAACTATGATAAGTCGGTGATAAAAGTCGACGAAGATCTTTGATAAATCTGAACAAGTAAATTAGACAAAAGTTGGGCTCCATTTGCCCGTCAGCAACTTTAAGTTTTAACAATTAATTTCGGTCAAACCGAGTCGATACAAAACAAGTCAAATATACTTATGATCATTGCTCCACTCTTGTCTATGCATGATTTCTGCCATGTCATATTGGCGAGGCGAAATCACGACAATACAAAAACTCGACAAACACATATGTCGAAAGCTAACTCGACAAACACCTTATTTGTCGAGGTTTCGTGTCTTCATGTTATCGTAAACACGAAAACACGACATATTATACGAGAAATATCAACGTTTAGTGGGCGCTGACACGACAAATGTGTCTTGCCTACCTAGCGGGGAAAGTATACATTTGTCCAAGCACGCGCCAGGGATAGACTATAAGGATCTTACATCCCTGTCTGTGTAAGACGGGGTTTTCCCTATCCGACGGACAGTGTGGAATGAAAAAAGCGAGCGTCCCACATGTTTCCTTGACAAAACTTGGAAACAAAAATATGCAAAAACATATACTTCTAATGGCATGCAATAAACCATTTATGGAATGGTTGCCTTCAGAACTCGGGAAAATAGTAATAACTATTAACCAAAAAGACCGAATTTTTCAGTAAATGTATACTCGTAGGTGGCAAGCACAAATAACTGTTCACTTTTTTAAAGCTTTTATTTAAAAATATACATGTTAAATACTAAATAGCACCAACAATGAACCAGCAATATATATTATCCTTAGAAAAACACAAGCGCCTTGTCGCAGTTTACTGCGGCTATTACAACTACACAAATGTATAAAGGCACACGGTTGTCTAAATTATCACTCATTGAGACATTTATGTCAGACTTCAATGAATAACAAGCTTGATATCACTATTTAGAATATTTATTAAACTGAAATCACAAAAGACACAAAACTGCTCTTCCTCACCACACAAATAACTTTTAACTGTACAATACCGCCACACTTTTGTTTTGACCAATGTCATGTTTGAATGTCTATAACTCGTTGAATATTGCATTTTGTCGGTTAAAAATTAGACAAAATTCAGAGCGAACATTAATTTTAAGGTTGACGTTGATAAAATAGTCCGATATTGAAAACTGAATTAAATATACCGCGATAAATGTTCGTTTCCACGGTTTTTCAACAAAATCACACTTTTAACTCGCTGTAACTTACTAAATGTATCTTATTTGGTACTCTCAAAAGACTTAAGTAACAAGTATATAAGATGGACAGCGTTTTATTTTTTCAAAAGCAAAAAATAGTAAACACAAATACAAATGTACACAATTTTATTACTGAACTTTAAGAATGGCAATTTCTGGGCGCGGCTCCATAGTTTTTAAAAAAAATGTCAATATTTATCAATTTTTCCGCACTGTCAACGTCCCAAGTTTCACTCAACGAGCACAATATTTCACTTTTCACAATTTTAAATTTTCAACAACAATTCGAGATACTCAGTCATTACAAACGACCATTTAGGGTATCCCGGCAGCTATGAGTTCATTAAAGTCACAATAACGCCCCACATTGGCATTGTTTAAACAACAACAGCAACAATTAGTTCCAATCGTTCGGACCATAGAGGATTTGAATCATGTTAGTTGTTATATTTGGCCATGGGAAACAGGCTTATATCACATGCAAGAGGTAAAGTTATGCGTCCGAAGTTCGCTGGCCGCCACATGGCCATCGGACCTGGAGACCTAGTGGGCTCCAGGAACGAAGGCCACCGCCAAATAAACAGAAACGTATTTGGCACCAGAGAACAAGACAAACCAATGATGCCACGCCCAGACCATTCGCCCTTAGTTTACTACCAATAGCACATCAGACATTAACAATTGCATCCAACTGACTAGCCAAACTATGCAGAAATAACATATTCCCCTCTTCAGATAAATGAACTCCATCACCCTGGAACAGTGTGGGACTCTGAACATTTATACGTGGGTGCTGGAGAGAAACACCACCCGAATCAACCACCCTCTTAGCCCCGTAACTGTTAAGTCTTTTTCGGGACCTGTCCATTGCCATACGATTGTCTGAATACCGCCAATTGATTCTTTGGAGAATGTTTGACCAGATCAATACTGTAGAAGAAAGGTGCGTGTTTTTGAAATCCACAATCTTATCAATTTCTGATCTGAGTTCCTTCAGTTTTGTTTTCCCCAAGTCATTTCCCCCGCAATGAACTAATAAGAAATCAGGTTCGTCTCTTACGCGGCACAAGGTTCGTAACTTTTAAAGCAGCTGGGTCAAACACAGACCGCCATAACCTTGCCACCAGATTTCAACTTCATCCAGACCGAGGTTTAGACCGGCCCTGGTGCTTCTTGCTGTTATGAATGCTTTTTTAAGTAATGACGAGCCCAAACACCAGATAACTTTCCCGGGACCTGAAGGTTGAATATAAATTACATATTACTGAATAAAACGATTCGCAGTCTAAGTTACTGAAAATTATCGTGACAGCGGATTTAGACATGTACAATGCAACGTAACTACCGGATTAGTTTAGGAATCAACCTGGTTGGACTACGTACATAACCTTTATATGCATCAGACGACCATCTTCCCGCTAATTTTATTTCTTTGTCGGTCATCCCTAGATATGCCGCGGTAGTAGCCGCTCCTATTCTAAAGGAATGGGACTTAAAACACATGAGTTAGACCTTGAACTGCTAGTGCTTTTGAAAGAACCGCCGAAAATTGGTACCTTGTAAGCGGGCTACCATCAGAATGTACAAAAAATGGACCCTGTATTTTCGGCCTCATAGACAAGAATTCTTTAACATTTTTAACTGGGCATATGTGACCGCCTTGAGCAGAAATTTGCAATCTTTCACCCTTCCCTTCCTGATCAGTTTTCGAAAATCTGAGAGAGACTATCAAATTTTTTACTTTCCTGTATCAAATGATATCATTAACGCATAACGTGCTACTTAAATTTTGACGCTTCGATGCTGTTAATTCACCAACTCTCAAAAAAACAAAAAATGCCAGCGAATATGCCGCTGAAAGAAGAATTGTTTCATATACGTTCGTACATACGGCTGGAAGTTTTAACAAAATGTTGGATAGCAGACTGGGCGTAATTGGCAGTCTACAATCTGATCTCGTTTTTGACCTTTTGATTCCCTCTAACATTTTAGATATTATGAATTGCTTAGTAACGTCCTCATATCCCAATATTTTACATTGAAATCCTATCGATGCAACATAAACTCTAGCTGTAGAAGCCGATATACCATGTAAGGATAAACTTGCTATAAACTGCATAATGTGCTCAAGCTGGGGTGGCCAGTCACTGTTTAACCCGTACTCTAAACGGAACTGTCTAAAGCGGTTCAAACCCAGACGGTACGTTGAAGAAGTATTCCCCGATATGGAAGCATTTAGAAGTCTTGAAGCTTCACCGTGGATATCAGCGAAAGAAAATCTTGGGGAATAACTTCCGGGTCGTTGTTTGCTTTTGGCGCCAACTCTCTGAATCTTGACCACTGTTTCCGAGAAAGAGAATCACAAATGCCATTAGCTTTCGATGCAATGTGTTTAGCTTTGAACACAATATTAAATGACATTGATTTTAACACAAAATAACGCACCAGATGCATGACCGCTTTTGATCTGCAAGACTGCTTATTTAAAACTTTCACTAATGCTTCATTGTCAATCCACATTAATACCTTTTTATTCGCGATTCTAGAACCCCACAATGCTATTGCTAAAACTACAGGTACCATTTCTAGAAAAGTCATATCTTTAAGTATTTGTGACTTTGACCACGACAAAGGCCATGGAAAAAACGCCCAACACCCATCAAGGTAGCAAGCATCACCACAATCTGCAGCACCTGCACTGTCAGTGTGCAGATTTAACACACTGCTATCATGCCAAACATTAGCAGGAATGTGGACGACCCCATTGAAGTTATTCAAAAATGAAACCCAAACACGTAAGTCATCTTTCATGTCCGTCGTGACCCGACGATGATGATGGGGTTTATCTAGCCCAGACATGGCCTCATAGAAGCGACGCAAGAATGCCCTAATTCCGCGTATAGCTTTGCTAAAAAAGCACAATTTCCCTGTCAAAGATTGCAACTGCTTAAGTGTTACTTTTGATCTGCAAAGGAAATTCCGGATTAAGTCAAGAAGCTCTTGTATCTTACTAAACGGAATCCGAATTGTCATTTGGTCCGAATCAAGCACAAATCCAAGGAAAGTCAAAACCGTAACGGGCCCTACAGACTTTTCTTCTGCTATAGGGATACCTAATTGTAAACATATGTTCCCAAATGCTTTGACCAATGTAAGACAATTGTCAGAACCAGACTTTCCCACAAAAATAAAATCATCCAAGTAATGATCTAATGTTTCCAAACCCGTAACCTCAGTTACTAACCAATGCAGGAAAGTTGACACTTTTTCCCATAATGCGCAGGATAGACTCAGACCCATGGGTAAACATTTATCGAAATAATACATGTTGTCAATTTTCATTCCAAGAAGGTGAAAGTCAGTGGGATTCACTGGCAATAAACGAAATGCAGATTTTATATCACGCTTAGCTAAAAGTGCAGACCTGCCCTGTTTAAAAATCATATCAGCCACTGTGTCAAACGATGTATAGTTTACTGAGCAGAGGTCATAATTGATTCCGTCATTAATACTGCGACCTGACGGATAAGACAGGTGAGTTATTAACCTCCAGCTGCCATCAGCCTTAGGAACTACACCTATCGGGGAAATTCTCAGATTACAAAAAGGGGGATTAGGATGTGGGCCAGAAATGCGACCTAACTTAACTTCCTTATCTATTTTTTCTTGCAAAGCTAATTTATTTGAATATGCAGACTTCAGATTCTTCGCATCAGAAAAATCTCTAGGACCTGAATACTGAAGCTTGAACCCAAATTTAAACCCATCTACTAAAAGTTTTGCATCAGCTTTGTTAGGATCTCTTTATAAATTCTTCAAGAGCCTCAACTTTAACTGGAGTTTTTCCAAGGGCCATTAAATCTATTTGTGCATTGGAATGATCCGCGGCCGCTGAACTGTGACACGTGACCTCGCTGGCCTTGGGGAACAAAGGCCCGTACTGGTTTTCTTGTAACATCATGGAACTGCTTTCTATTGGGACAGTACCTAGAAGGATGAACAGCGTGACAAGTTATGCAAGTGTGTTTATATGGACAAATAGGTCGACTGCATTGCCGATAATTAAAGTCATAACACCTGCCAAAATATTGCTTGTTAACCGCTATGTTACTTGAAGACTGCCAATTAGCCATGTACACCAGCCATAACTCATAGTCTATTTTGGCCCAAGACATCGCAGGATTAACCGACATGCGATATCTAAATTGCTGGTCATAATCATTCCATCCAAAACCCTTATGCCTTCTAGCACCATCCCGGACTGTACTCATATACTTAAGTAACTCCTGCATTTTTTCGGGATGGGCACATAAGTATATACTAGTGTAAATCAAAAAGGCGTCTGACTAAGATTCAATGTCGTTTATTTGGGTTGACGGCCCACTAGGTTTTAAAACAAGTTCACCTGTTGTACTGATTGACACCTTGTTATGTTCCGGCTTGATATTTGAATCTAACAAATGTGCTAGCTCAACATATTTTCCGGAAATTATTTTAGACTTTAGGGAATCTGAAACAGCTATCCCCAGTTCAGAATGAATACTAGGTAAAACCTGACCTGGGCTACAGTCGTCAGTTCCTTTTTGCACACAGTCACCACCCACATCATTTTGCACGAGTTGCTGCACTTCGTTATCTTGTTGGGGAATCACCAATGGAGGATCTTGTTGGGGAATCACCAATGGAGGAGCCTCGTCCTGCCTCTGATTCTCCACCTCATTATCTGATGGGGAATCACCAGTGGAGGCTCGTCCCGCCTCTTTCTTTTGTCCGTTAAACCCAACTCTCCGGCCCGCTTCTCCAGTCTTTCACGACGTTTCATTTTATCTAACGCCAAAATGACGTAAAAAGATTAAAACAAATTATTAAGTTTCTACAAATATCATGATTTTTATGAATATAAATTGAAGTAGATTTATTGCAATAAACGAGCAACTGTTACAAGTAAGTCCATCAACATAAACAAATCATCATCATCATCATCATCATCATCATCATCGTTCAACATCATCTCTTAAAAGTCCATAAGCCAGTCGTCAATATTCCGATCATATTACAGTTTAATTTGCAGTACAGTATTGCAAAAGTCAAATAATTTAAACAAATAAGCCTCTCATCATCATCCTCAAAAACAACATTATCATCAACATCATCTTTAAAACAAAACAAAACAACATATGCCAGTCATCAGCCGTACGATCATAGTGGGTGCCTCTTCCTTCCATTGGCGTTTGTATACCGTATTAGTAGAATCTGAAACCCATTACCACCTTGACTTCCGATGAACTGGCTACTTTTCACTAAAAGGTTTAAGATTTCTGTGACTAGAATTAACCCGTATCATCATCAACATCAACTCTTAAACAAATTGGTTCTAATAGATCTATGTAATATCGATCAACATTATCATCATCATCATCATCATCATCATCATCATCAAGTTCAGCAGCAGCAATAACATATCAATACGATTATAACAACATCTTCCTTCAAATCATCATCACAATTAATAACAATTCGTATTACTTTTATTGGAATTAACCATTATCATCATCATCAACTCTGAAATATGTGATAACGACCATCATCATCCTCATCATCATCATCCTCGTTGACATAATCCTCATGCAGAACAACGTCAAATAATGATAACAAAAACGTCCTCCTTCACATTAACCCTTATCATCATCAACATCAACTCTTAAACAAATTTGTTCTAATAGATCTATGTAATATCGATCAACATTATCATCATGATCATCATCACCATCAAGTTCAGCAGCAGCAATAATAACATATCAATAGATTATAACAACATCTTCCTTCAAATCATCATCACAATTAATAACAATTCATATTACTTTTATTGGAATTAACCATTATCATCATCATCAACTCTGATATATGTGATAACGACCATCATCATCCTCATCATCATCATAATCATCATCCTCGTTGACATAATCCACATGCAGAACAACGTCAAATAATATGATTACACAAACGTCATCCTTCACATCACCATCAGCATCATCAACAATAGCAACAACTCATCATCATTTCATAAACCTGTGACAGTGCCGGAGACTAAAAGCACTGTCGATTCCGTTAGAAATTAGGTATTGATTGATTTTTTAATTTAAAATTTTAAATAGTAGATTTACTAATAATTTATTTATTTACTTTTAAATTTAAAATTTAAATAGTAGATCTACTAATAACAAAAAAACTACCCAATGAATATCATTGCGATAAAAATTCACGTGGGCCCATTCGCCATGTAGGCCTATGTTCCCCAGTTCCGACTCATTCGCTTTTTAAATCGTAAAATATCTTTAATCTCAAGTGCCAACGATCCATGAAATAGCGGAACTGTAGAAGGCAAAGTATTCATGAATTTTATTTTGAAGTATAGTTTAAGAATATGCATTATCACAAGGAAAAAGTTTAATTTTAAATTGTCTGAATTTCTACGCACCTTCCTCAATGCAGCTCAAGGATGAAAAGAATGTGACGTAGTACGATGACGTGGTATATGCGCCACGGACAAACACCACTAAATTTGCTTTGACTTACGGACATATACCACTAATTTAATAGACCAACAAATAAGATATCGCCCAAATAACATGGGACTATCCATATGTTATAGTCCCCATTATTTTTAATAAAATCTGTAAAAAGATCCTTTGGAAGCATAGAATGCAACCAAGGAGAATAATTGCAGACTCGGTTTGATTGAATTTGTTCATGAGAGGTAATGAAATATGCAACACCTCTCACGCCCCCTCGGTGGTTCTACCAAAATGTCCATCCTTGCTTGAAATAAAGCTCTTAGGAGCACCTGAAATCCCCATTCACCATGCAACAGCTGGAAAGATACAATTTGTCCTATTATTAAAGAGAGAGAAAAAATAGCTTGTTAAAGAAGTTAATATTTTTAATTTTTTCTTAGAGCACCAGTGGCTTGCTTGGAACAATGGAAATGATGCAGTCGTAACTGGTGCAGTTTCAGTAACAAAATAGAAAAGTTGTGTTGATCTCAGATAAATGGTGTTAACTGGACAATTGTTCTGCACCTGCTGTATCCGGAACGAGCTATGTTTGTGAATACAGTAAGGTTTTCCATAGACTTTCATTAATATATTATATGTACTGGATTTCTTAAGTGGAAATATACGTCAGTGTCTAGTTTTTTAATAAACTATCTTAGTTTCACATAAAACAATCTTACACCAAGATATATTTATAATGTAATGCGAATAACATAAACGCCTGTATGACCACATATTGTGCAAGGAAAAACTTTCTTTCAGTTCTTACAAGATAAAGAAAATAATGTCTTAACCATGTGTTGATCGAGTATTAATTAAATGATACAAAGTTTGCTGTCCACGTTTATTTATACGATCGGACGACCAGGTGACCTTTACATTTTCATAAAGATCTTCAAACATATTCTCTTCATTTCAGCAGATTCGATTCTCGATTCTGTTAGAAAAATCAAAGACGAATGAGCATTGTTCGTACTTTAGAATAACTAAATAGTAATATACACTGTCCTTTGTAACTTGATTCGTACAACTTGTCAAAAAATCCATACTTTGCTACTGTATGCTTATGTCGTCTTATATGATTCAGCAAGAAAGATGAACACTCGAAAAATAGGATCAATGTCTTACAAAAATGAACGCGCGGTAACATCACAGCTTGATAAAGCAATCAAGTGTACCTTAGCGATAGATAAACGATACGAATTAAATCAAAACTCTTCATATCAATTGATAAAGTGACTGAATTGCTCTTACTATCGGTACACCAAAAGATAAAAGTTCAAGCTTTAGTTTTATATGAACACGACGATATCAATGCTTCCCCCGTCGAGTATATTTATTTTCCGCCAGTTATCTGATTAAATATTTTGTTATCTTTAAAAAGTCCAATATCAAACAAGAAGGCTAAGATGGCCCTAGGTCGCTCACCTGAGTAACACACCATAACAGTGTGAACATGTTTTACCTAGTGATTTCATGGAGACAAATATTCTGACCAATTTTCATTACGATTGGACCAAAAAACGTGGCCTCTTGAGTGTTAACAAAAATTTTCTTTGATTTGACCTAGTGACCTAGTTTTTTAACCCCACATGATGTAAATTGGAACTTGTCCAAAATTTCACGAAAACAAACAGTCTGACAAAGTTTCAGGAAGATTGGAGCAAAAACATGGCCTCTAGTATACAAGCTTTTCCTTTGATTTGACCTAGTGACCTAGTTTTTAACCCTATGTGACCCAGATTTAAAATCATCAAAGACTTTATGAAAACAAACATTCTGACCAAGTTTTATGAAGATATAATAAAAAATATGCCCCCTAGGGTGTAAACAAGCTTATTCTTTGATTTGACCTGGTGACCTAGTTTTTGACCCCACAAGACCCAGATAAAAATTCTTCCGAGCTTTACATTCCGACCGAGTTTCATGCACATCGAATGAAAAATGCAGCCCCTATTGCATGCACAAATTTGTTTTATTTTATTTTAACAGGTGACCTAGTTTTTCACCCCAGATGATCCAGATTCGAACTTAGGCTAAAGATCATCAAGATCATCATTTTGACCAAGTTCATGAAGGTAGAGTCATAAACGTGGCCTATGGAGTGTTATCAAGCTTTTCCTTTGATTTGACCGGATGACCTAGTTTTTGATCCCACATGACCCAGATTCGAACTTGACCTAGAGGTCATCAAGACAAACATTCTGACCAATTCTCATGAGTTTCAAACTTAAACTGTGGACTCTAGAGTGTTAACAAGATTTTCCTTTGTTCTGATCTAGTGACCTAGATTTTGATCCCACATGATCCAGTTTCCAATTTGACCTAGAGATCAATAAGACAAATATTCTGACCAAGTTTCATAAGGATTGAGTCACAACTGTGGCCTCTAGAGTGTTCACAAGCTTAATTTTGATTTGACCGGGTGACCTAGTTTTTGATCCTACATGGCCCAGATTCGAATTTGACCTAGAGGTCATCAAGACAAACATTCTGACCAATTCTCATGAGTTTCAAACTTAAACTGTGGACTCTAGAGTGTTCACAAGATTTTCCTTTGATCTGACCTACTAACTTAGTTTTTGACCCCACATGACCCAGTTTCGAATTTGACCAAAAGATCACCAAGACAAACATTCTGACCAAGTTTCATAACGATGAGTCACAACTGTGGCCTCTAGAGTGTTCACAAGCGTTTCCTTTGACTTGACCGGGTGACCTAGTTTTTGATCCTAAATGACCCAGATTTGAACATGACCTAGAGTTTATCAAGATAAATATTCTGACCAATTCTCATGAGTTTCAAACTTAAATTGTGGTCTGTAGAGTGTTAACAAGATTTTCCTTTGATCTAACCTAGTGTTTGATCCCACATGACCCAGGTTCGAACTTGACCTAGAGATCATCAAAACAAACATTCTAACCAAGTTTCAAAATATTGAGTCACAACTGTGGCCTCTAGAGTGTTCACAAGCCTTTTCTTTGATTTGACCAGGTGACTTAGTTTTTGACCCCACCTGACCCAGATTAAAACTTGACATAGAGATCATCAAGACAAACATTCTGATTAAGCTTCATAAAGATTGAGTCACAACTGTGGCCTCTAGAGTGTTCACAAGCATTTCCTATGATCTGGCCTACTGACCTAGTTTTTGATCCCACATGGCCCCGTTTCAAACTTGGCCTAGAGATCATCAAGACAAACATTCTGACCAAGTTTCATAAGGATTCGATGACAACTGTGGCCTCTAGAGTGTTCACAAGCTTTTCCTATGATCTGACCTACTGACCTAGTTTTTGACCCCACATGGCCCAGTTTCAAACTTGGCCTAGAGATCATCAAGACAAACATTCTGACCAAGTTTCATAAAGATTCGATGACAACTGTGGCCTCTAGAGTGTTCACAAGGCAAATGTTGACGGACGACGGACAATGACCGGTCACAATACCTCACCTTGAGCACTTCGTGTTTAGGTGAGTACAAACTTCCTTTTATGAATTATTGTTCTTCTCTTGAGAAGGAACACTTTAAATTGGCTAGTCACACTTGACTGAGCAACTGATCTAGAAAGCTGTTGTAATTACAGGCTGGCCAATCAAACCCCGTGACCTTAGAAATAACATCTGACGTTAAAATTATTCTTTCCTAATTGAAGCGACTCTCTGACTGGACGCGCTCCGAGGATGACATATTACTAAACCCGAGGATGCAAATGTGGCTTTTTTGAAACATGCCAAACATCTTATTTGTCACAAAAGTTAACATACGTCGTTATCTTCGAATGCATGGTCAATATGTGAAAACAAACCCCATTGCGACCCTCTAATTGTGCGCAACAAATTCACGCATCGAATGGTACACTACATGTGGACATTGACTGACCGGGTCAATGTGTTTCTTATTTGCCGTATTTACTCAACTGAAAGTGATAACGGTTATACTTTGTTGTAGGATTTAACAACTTACATATATGTTAGCGTTAATACTTTGGAAATAGTGGACTTGACATTTTTAGGTAGTAGAAAACAACATATTTCTTTTTCCAAAATTCTAGATTTTTTGCATTTTGGTACAGAAATAAACGCACCCTTGGTGCAAAATGTAACGCCCCCGGGGGCGCTTAAACTTGCGGATACGGAATGTCAATATGGTAGAATGATCTTGTCCTTGTGTCCGATCCCGGAGTTGCACACACTGATGACCAGTATTTAAAACAGACATTGCAACCAAAATTTTACAAGATGATCATTATATATTTATATAGATGTGCCCTAGAGGGAACTTTTGCTATGCTTTAACTTGTTTGATTCTTTGTTTTCAGCATTTATTATTACGGTCAGTTTCTCCATACCCCTGTATAAATCAGGGTGGAATACAAATAACTGTAAACGATTGTCTTCAGTCGAATCGTCACAGAGAAATTGTCTGCCCCTGGAACTGATTTCGTGATTTTTTATTTCAATTCCAATGTAATTATTGGTAAAAGTTTACATGCATTTGTGTTTTAAGTTTTCGTGTAAAGGACGGTGGAAGATCGGGAGAGTGGAGGGGGGGCGGGGGCGGGGGGAGAGAGAGAGTTAGAAACACATAAGATATAATATATGTATTAGAGTAAGAAGAGTAAAAATATTGGAAAAGGACATGAGGAGATAATGTGTGGGGAGGAAATTGAAATTAAGGGGTGGGTATAAGGGATACTAAGAAACAATATACGTGTGTTTAGGCAGATTCAGAGGCATTCAGAAAATTTCCATAAAATTAGTTAAAAAGATATAGTGAATTGAGAAGTTCTCCGTTCATGTAACGGTGATGAGTACAATAGCCCTTCATGTTCTACGAGTGGGAGATTCACAGATTGTAATATCTGTAGGGTAAAATGGGGTAACTGGGACAATGGGGAAACTGGGACAACTTTTAATCTTTTTCCACGAATGAAATGAAAAAAGGAAAGAAAGTCTAGCAATGATGAAACTCTGATATTTTGTTAGTATACCACTAGTTCACAGGCGTTGTCATAATCTATATTAGCTTAACTTGGGTGCAATTGCTGAACATTTTCTACCTGATACCAAGTTTACATAATCCAAGTAACTGTTTAGTCACATAAGTTTATTTAAGGGAGATCGTTCCGTAAACCCCTCCCACTCATTCCGCGTAAAATCTGGTGAGTTTAGAATTTTTGATAGTCTAATAGGCTAATACTGATATTTCTTTCATGTTTAAAGAAACTGTCGGCAAATCTTATATTAATAAGTAGTATTTATACTAGGTGAAGCGCAGGAACCAACTGACAGTCAAGCCAACTGGGTAGTTCTTTTTGTTAATTACTCCTTTAAAATATGACTTTGTACCAAATATTCAGGCTAAAGCAAACAGCAAATAGTGGTCAGACAACACATTATAGGTACAGTTGCCAATAGTTATCGAGAGCGTATGCCCATGTGTCCCTCTA
>NW_026463146.1:0-70529 GCF_021730395.1 Mercenaria mercenaria | reverse complement strand
CAAAAAATGTCCCTTCAGTCACAGTTTTTGCCCTTTATTTTGTGTTGGGGTTTCCCTCATTAAATCTGTCTGAAAACTGAAGATAGGATTTGGTTTTTTTGCTCGTGCACTTTGATTACATTTTCCCACCCCCGGTTTAAAATTCTAAAACAACCCACGTTTCAAAAAATCTTTTTGGGAAGGGGTGAATCGTTTTTAAAAACGGTGCCCCGTGACGCCCAAGGGTTTTTTTTCCCCAACAATACCGAGTGATTCAGGCAAAATTTCCCCAAACCATTATGTCAATAAAGGATTTTGAAATCGCTTTGGTCGAATCATCATTCCTTCTCAAATTGCGTGTGACAAAGGGGAATTCCCGTTTTAAATTGTTACAACCCTGGTAAACTTGGCAAGGAATTTAGTAAATTCCCCCCAGCAAAGGGAGGAAAAAAATGAAAGTAACGTTTCTTTTTTGTATCAAATTGGGGTGTATTCTTCCCCGAGACTATTACTGAAATCGCAATGTATTCAAAAAAACTTGAAGAATTTTCCATTTTCCATAGTGTTTTTTATAGGTTTCCCCCCCAAGGAGACGTATCAAAAATTTATACTGATACACAGCTGTGGGGTTTTCATTTCCCCCTAGTTTATTATTAAATAGGGGGAGAAAAATCAAATTGGAAAAGTTTTAGGGGTAAATCCTTTTTTTCGGTGGGATTTTAAAGTTGGATAACATTTTCTTTTTTTGATCTGGCGATTTTTTTCTTTTTGGGAGATATTTAGGCATCAAACTTCGTGTGGTTCCCTTTTAAAAGTAGAAAGATTAAATATGTTCACGAAGAATTTGTCAATTTTCTTTGTCCAAACTCTAAATTCCCGTTTTGATGAAATAGGTAAAAATTAAGGGGTGAACGGGAAAAACCTTTCCCGTTTTTTGGTGGCAAGTCTATGGTGAAGTTGCATTTTCGAAAGAAATCACAAATAAATTTATGATCACAATGTTCCCGTGTATCGTGGTGTTCCTTCCCAATATGGTCATGGACTTGGGTTTTATTTTTAAAATCAGCTTCAAAACAACATCTCCTTTTGTGAAAACCATGGTTAAATCAGCAATTAGGGCCCTCAAACATGAAGGTCTGGGTGCAGTCAAGGATATCATGTTAGGAAGAAATCAAAAACAGGTGTTAAAGTCTCGTGGAAAAAGGGCGCTGAAGTCTGTTGGAAAAGCAACAGTTTTATCCTTGTGAGAATCTTTGATCAAAACTATAAAAGGTTCAAAACCAAGGCCTCGTCGTCAGTACTCATTCAGGCATTGTGGAAGAAGGGTGGTGGTGATACCACAACGCGGTCGTGGAAAAAAAACGTTCACAGAGAAAATCTAGACCTCTTGATATTTTCGACTGAAAAACATGATGCAACACGGTTCTTGCGAGTGTAGCAAAACGGAACTTGATGTTTCTGCTCTACCTCCAACCATGTCAGCCATGCAAGACGGACAATGGACGGAACATTGCCCGATTTCGGCTTTGAATAATCCGCCCCAAATCAAATTTATTTTTTCCTCCACAAACGGAAAAGGGACAGATTTGAATCAGTCCTATTTGTACATCAAATTCAAAGTGACGAAGGCTGGTGGAACAGACCTGGAGGCTGGCACTGAAACTTCTATGGTCAGTAACTTTTTCCACAGTATGTTTAGTAGTATTGATCTGTATTTAAACAATAAACTGATACTGATTTCGAGCAACTCACACACCTATCCGTACAGAGCCTACATTGAAAATCTCCTGTCCTACAACAAAGAATGTAAAAACACACAACTGCGGGCGTTTGAACTCTGGGATAAAGATACACCCACTCATATGCAGGATAATACACGAGCTGGAAGTAATAGTGGATGGAAAGGGCGCAGAAGTCGTATTGCCGAAAGCAAATTCTGTGAACTCATTGGAAGATTACATCTGGATTTATTCCTACAAGAGAAATACCTCCCCAATGGAATTGAAATACGCCTAAGTTAAACAGAGCCTCAGCCAATTTCCCGTCTCATTGGCAAAGCCGAAGGAAAGTTGATTTTCAAGCAAGTGGGATTCAAGTGAGAACGGTTGAATTATTTCCCTGTGGTGGCCAACGTTTTTGAATCAGGCCATTAGTCAGCTAACATGAAGATCCCAATAGGACGCGCTGTAGTGGAAACATTCACGATCTCCGTAGACAGAGATCTAATATTGATGATCACTTTTTCTTGGACAACTTCCAAAAGACTCATCATTGGTAGGGTGAGAAATGCAGATATGAATGGAGTCCCCGGGCCCCAACCGTTTGATTTCAGACATTTCCATTTGTCGAAATAGATGTCGTATCGACGGGAAAACCTTTTTCAACAAAGCCTTCCAACCATGTTTGAAAATGGAGAATGTATGCGATCCTAATGTCACTTACCGGGCAACAGGAGCTCTTGGACTAACAGGTCGTTTGGATTGACTATGCAGAATATAAAAGTGGTTACACTCTCTGGGGATTTGATCTTACGCAGATCAAGGTTGCGAGGAAGGTCAAACTTCACCTATAAAAACGGGAACCTGAGGATAGATCTTCAGTTTTGCACAACAACTTCCAAGCGTCGTGAACGTGATAGTGTACGCAGAATTCGACAATCAAATTGAAACCAACGGATTGAGAGACGTTTTGACAGATTATTGAAACATGGATGGTCATGCCTATGCCAGAAATCTCAGAGAAGATGCTGAGAAAGTGAAATACCACGAACAGATATTTAAAAGAAAACTGAAGAATTTACGAGACACCTTAAACGATTGTGTTGTGGAAGAACTTCAAACACTCATCTCCGATGAAGTGCATAAGAACTGTTTAGGATGTATAATCAATCATCCCAGTCAATTACAGCATCAACTGTGTTTGTTCACATCTACAGATGAGTGGGTGGAGTTGTACATTGAAAAAGCTCAATCAACTGAATCTCTACAATGTCATGGAAAAGTGGCATCCAAAAGTAGAGCTCATGGACGTGCATGGCAGTGAGAAAGTATAAGCCCTGCATATTTGGGTAGATATAAGGGACAAGTTAGCCCGTCATCAATCAGATACACGGGAAAGCTGGATGAGTATAGGGGCAGATCGAGTGAAAGACGCCTGGATTCATGAATCCCCATAAACTTCAATACATCTTGGATAAATCGTTTATATTGAGAACACTCAATGGAGAAGTGTGTCCTAAGGATCATCTACCGAAGCAGAAACCCCGTTCCCTGTGAAAGCTACCTAGTGAACACACATGACTCGATAACTGGAGAACATTGGGTGGCTATTACGTCAGAGAAAATACAGCCCTCTACTTTGACTCTTATGGATTACCACCCTTAGAGGAAGCTATTCGACCCCTTTTTGGACAACAATACCCGAAGCTGGGGCTAGGAACAACATACGACTTCAAAGTGGAGCAGTGCCCTGTGTGGTGTTTATGTATATTTTTCTTTGGACGCTTTAAACCAGAGGATATGATTTAGAGACTATATGACTAAACAAATTTCAAAAGCTAGATCACTAGCTAAACCTGAACATTGTCAGTGTTGTACAGCAGATCAGTCTGATAAACTTGCTTTAGCTTTGTTTAAATTGTATGTGTTAGACCATGATTATTTGTACCCTTAATGTTCTTTGTTAATACAGTTACTTATTCAATAAAAATGTGTACACAAAATATTCTTTGTTATTTTTCCCTCTCTAGGAGTAGTAGTAAAGGTGCCATAAAACCATCCCTCAAAAAAAGACCAGAGGTCCTGGTCTTTTTCAACTTAGCCATGTAGATGTTTGTCCTCCATGTAAGTTCAAATCGCATTGGCTAATATATTGATTCTCTATCCGGTCCGCGCGATCCCCATATAAGCAAGTACATTGGCCTACATTCCATCATTCGTTCACAATGGAGTCAATTGCCGAGCAAATTGAGGAGTTGCAACAACTCGAAGCCAGAGCTGCTGTTCTTCAAAACAGCATAATAAATACGCTAAGGAGGGAAGAAGAGAGGTGGAGGGACACCCAACGAAGAATGAATGAGGCGTTAAGGATCATCCGATCCTTATGAGATAGAGAACAGTGGAGACGGGCAGAAAGGCAAAGAATGGAGGAGAGATACATGGATCGGCGCTACGTCAGGGTTGTGAGAGTTCACCCCTATGTCCAAAGGGCCTCTGCTGATAGCACCACTGAGTAGAGATGCTACTCAAAAAACACAACAGCCCTTTTCAGGGCCACTCCATTTCTTTTACAAAAGAAAGAACTTTCTCTTATTGTCTACTGGTAAATTTTTATAGTACCCTAAATGGTGATCTGGCAACCTGGGTGGTGATATGGCACCTTGGATGGTGATATGGCACCCTGGATGGCGGTCCCTAGCAACGGACGGGCTGGATGGTGATATGGCACCTAGCAACAAGCCCCATGGTGATATAGCACCGGTGCCATATCACCAGCCCTTACTACTAGTAATTCAACACTTTCAAGGGGACTGGAGGATGCATTGAAACGTGTTGACATATTGCTTGGATCTTTGTTCAATAGATATGACATATGTACTGCCGATGTATTTTCAGGATTACTTCATAAGACGGATTCATTACAAAATTTGAGCATATTTTGATGCTTTATTTACCGTAACGACAGATTCAAGCAAAGATTTTTCTCGTTGCTTCCAAGGATCTACTTTTCAGATTTTATTCCTTTAGGTCATCGTTCTGTGCTTATAATAACTGTAAGCACTTATGCAATACGGAGACGGACAGCTTCAAAATTGTTTATTGTAATTTTGTTTGTTCGATATATTTGTACATAAAGTAAAAGTTCTTATTCACAGTTGTTATTATTTTCATTCATGGCAATCGTGAGTTTGATGAATCCATCGATTATCTCTCCTATGAACAACATAACATTTTAGAATGCTTTCTGATAAGCCAAAGGTTAACGCCATTAACCTAAATCAGTGCGTTGACGTATAACATTTGTTTTTAAAGCTTTTCGACGACAATCTAGCTTTTATAAAATTTATAGAAACTTGTCGCCGGATGTATATCCTTGTTTGCTGCAATACGCAGCAGTAGAGAGATATTTGGTACAGTACGTTCATATTTAGCTAAAAAGCATGGCATTTGCATTACAATTTCCATACTTTTCCTTGGCAGGTCACCATCACGCATTGAAACAGTACGAAAGCTAATGCTCTGAATTAAAAGGTACAATTTGCACATGTTTTCTTCAGTGCAAGTTTTCAGTAATTAACTGAGTGAAGCAGCTTGTCAGTACACTAGATTCTCCAGAGGACAAACGAATGCCAACCTGAAGAGCTCATCGTTAGAAGAATAATAAGGGAAGCTTGATCAAACAGCAGATTGTTCATCGCAGTGAGGAGTATCATTCACCACAGTCGTCACTCCATCACAGACATTTGGCATGCCTCTCTTTAATTCTGTGACAAGAGCATAGATAGAAAACCTCGGGCGTTTGAGGTCCTGTGTATACATACATCAAAGTTCAGCGTTTTACCAAATAGAAGCAAGGGCTCATTTACATACTTTTTATGCACTATGAATATGTAATACTTGCTTTACAATCAACTGTGATATTTCGTAAAACTGTTAAATATTTCATAATCTCTCTGATCTAAAAATATAATAATGAAGATATCCTCAGTTTATTCAGTTTGTAAAATGTTGGATTATGATCGATGATGATTTATAAAGACGATGATTCTGTGATAATAGTTTAAGATGAATTAACATGGTCGACGATTATTTAGGATTATTATGACTAATGTTTTTATATTTTCATTCAAAGACAACCACCTTCAACTGTGCATGGTATTTAGTAATGAATTTCAAACTAGTACTTACTTCACTAAATTGCTAATTTCAGAGTTAAATATATAGCCAGGCAGCTTTAAATTCTTCAAAATGCACAGAAAACATTACATTTCAAGATTTTAAGGATATTTTCATGATTCAAGGCAATACATTTTTAACCAATCAGCTGATGTCTCATTGAATGCTACGGGTTTCCCTACACATTTTTCAACCAATCCGAAACCGGCAAACAATAACAGCATTTGACCTACTGGGACTTACATCTTAAAGCAAATCGTAGAACCTTGTACTCCTACATTTGGTAACGATCAAGAATAAACTAGCATCTTAGTTTACAAAGTTTATTTGCAATATTCAGAAAATTATTAGATTACAATGATGTAATATATAAATATATTTCAGGATCACAGTCAAGCTCAAAATTGTCAGAATATGCACTGGTTTGATATGCGTCTGTTTGATCAAAACACATGTTTTATGCTGAATTAAAAATGTGAAGTGAAAAATCAAATAGAAATGATAAATGTCATCTTTTAATATTACGATCAACACGAACAGAAATGTTCATATTTATAAAACGTAATCAGAACTTTCAAACGTACTTTTGTTTTAATCAGGACAAATTGTCAAATAAACGATATCCATTTTGTAGTACAAATTGTGCCTCATTAACAGATTTTGTTGATAGAAGATGTTGTCTGGCAATTGTCAGTGATAACTTGACTGTCAGCGGAGTTTAATTTCGAATATGCTATTTTCGGACCCTTTGGACAGTATTATTTTGCAACAGGGTTACTGTAATGAACTTGTCAAACAACATGTCTTTTCACCCTATACTAATGACAGCGATTTAATGTAAATATTCTTCTGATTTGTGTAAACCGACACCATTTTAACTTATTAAGGTATTAAGATATCATTTGCGAAGTATAATGTATGTTCTTTAAGTCAAATAAAACCGGTATTTAAATATGAAATTTTAAAATCATTCTGGAAAAATAGCTCAATTTTTCATTTGTTGTTGCTGATTGATAAAGGAAGAGTAACAATTCATTTGATAATTTCTGAATAGATATGACAAGTTACGCTTTTAGTACCAACTTGCATTTACAAGTCAGGTTAATCTTTACGGCAATTTTGTTAACACTATTACATAATATTTAGAGACATATTTATTTATGGTGAATATATTATTTCACACATTAACACAGTATGAGAAATTCGACAACTGTTTACCCGTATATTACGTGCAAAATATAACTTGTGGTTGAAATAGTGTTAAAATTGAATGCATAGAGTAGTTCGATGTAATACAGCTAGACTGACTTTGTAATGATAGAGTCAATAGAAATATTATAAACGATTCAACTAGTTTAAATTCCTTCTTTGATACAAAGCCACAATCAATTTATACTATTTCGAATATCTGAATTAACTAATTAACTAATACATATAACGGTAGCAAAATTGGAGGTCATGATACCTAAATCGCCCGCCTGAACTCAAACTGGAATCAGTTCTTGAATCACTTAAGACAGATTTCAGCTAATCTATGGTACTATTTTTACAACTATATAATGATTCCCTCTGAATATTAAGGCTGTCTTTCAATGCTTTATATTTCAATGCGTCTTGCTGTGATTTTGTATATCAACTCAAATGATATTAGTACCTGAAAACGCCTTAATGTATTTTCCATTTGAATATAAAATGCACTTAGAATAACACTTTTGTAGAATCAATGGCCTGTTTTAACGCTGCGAAACACGAACCTTATTGTTCTCTGCAGTACATGTCAATGTTAAACATTATCTATAATACTTTGAAGATTATTCATTTTCATTTGATAATTCATTTGCTTTAATCGAAATATATTCAAAATAAAGGTAGTGGATTGGTTAACGTAGTCGGCAATATCCGTTTTATTACGATATCTCCGTTATCGGTATCGGCATGTTCCGGCTGTTACGGAAAACAGCTACAGTAACGGCTAATACCGAGGTAGATTATTGAGATTACATAACCGCATGAAAATGGCCGAGCGTCATTTCGGGTCCATTACCTTAATAAATTATATGCCTTGGAAACTATTTTTAATTACAAAGTCCAACGAAATGATTTATTTTCATGTACTTTCTTTTAATGCAAAAAATCCGCATCAAATGAATTAAACTTATTATATAATAAATAAAAAATAAAATGTTTTTGCAGAGCTAAAACAGTTAAATGTTATGTTTAAGTCTCATTTGTTTTAAAAATCTAGGATTTTGTTTGTAGATCACATTTACACTGAGCTCTTTGAAACATGTATACTCAACCCTTACAAGCAATACTGTTCATACATTGTTACGTTTTGACAAAGATAAAGTAATTGTTCATATTTTCATATACGAATTCGGGTCTAACAAATCTTAACTTTTGAGTCAAAAACAGCGTTTAACTTAATAACAAGATATAGATACAAATATGTTTCTGAAGTATTTGATACAAATTAAACCAGTTTTTGTATAATAATTGTCTTGGTAAGATCAATTGGATTGCATTATTCATCTGACAACTAAAGCCTGATACAAATTAGCTGTCATCAGCAGAGGTTTTATGTTATTTATATTCTGCTATAGGGAACTTATGATAGACTGCTGTTCTGTCACAAAACGTCCTAAATGTTAATGAATAGACTTTCTACACTTCAAATTGTTTATATTAATATACGACTTTGTGTCTAACAAATCAAACTTTTTTTAGTAAACATCACATAAACAACAAACAAACACAAAATGAATAACTGCAGTGTTTGATACAAGTAAAGCCAATTATATATATACTAACTGTCTTAGTTGCTGAATTTTGATCAATTTGAACGTATTATTAATCATATACAAAGTTGTTGTCATCTGCAGATAGCTTATGTTATCTGTATTCTAAATGTTATTGAACAAGCTTTTTATGTCTGTGGGTTGAACGAAATGCTGAAATAAAATGATTCCATAAGTTTAGTTACTATTCACGATGAGGAAACCATATTTTATAATATGATTCATGGCAGGAAAAGAACTTTTTATCCAGCAGCAATAATTGGTTTTCATATAAAATGACCAGTACCCTTTTCATAAGGAGAGTGGGGGTGTTTGCAGAGGTAACAGATCAAACTGTCCAGTCATGAGTTAGCCAATGGCCGATTAAAGGTGGTACAATCCGTGTTTCTATATTTATTCTTTCATTGTTTCTATATGTCTATGTATTATTGTAAATGTTAGTTTTTGATAATGCCATAAAAACACTATGTAGGGTTTTGATTTTTGGGGAAAGCGTCCTTTGAAATAGGAAAAACAAAACATAAAATTTTATTTGAATTTTTGCAATGAAAGGCGAAACCTCTATAATATTCGACATCACTATTCGACATTGAAGTTCAAGAACGTCATTCCTTCGTCTCAGTTGTTTTCAAATAATACTGATGTTCAAATCAATTTTAAATCACGTTATACAAAACAAAATTAACAGACTCACGACATTTAAAAACTGTAAACACTGCCATTCATACTAGTATCTATGGATGTGTAAACCACAGACAACAATTACACCAAAATGTACGAATAAAGTTAGCAAAATAAACAGGGACAAAACACACATAAAGGGAACATTGTTTACCGCAACCTCTAAATAGTCTTAGTCATTTGTAACAACACAACTGTGGAATTTAATCCATTTAATTGAATTTGATTTATAAATGTAAACCTTTCTTATACAACATGTAGAGTAATAACAAATAATAATAATTTTGAATTGGTCTATTTTTGCAAAGATTAAAAGGAGTTTTCTTTAGCATGTAATAATTGATTTTTCGGGAAAGCAATACATGTAAGTACATGCGTATGCGCTTTGATATGTATTCTTTTTTACATGTATTTTTCAAAAAGTAACCTTTGTCACCATTACGCATGTTACACTTCCCCTGGCAGGATAAAATCACTATGTAGGGTTTTGATTTTTCGAGGATGCGTTCTTGGAAGAAAGCATCTTTTCGTAATGGACATTTGTCTTTTTTTTTCGAACAAAGGAAAAACAAACATAAAAATTTTAAACGGATTTTCCGCAATGTAGGGAGGAGAAACCTCTATAGTATTCGTCATCGCTATTCGACATTGAAATTCAAGAATGCCATTCCTTCGTCTCAGTTCTTTTCTATTTAATACTGATCTTCAAATCAATTTTAAATCACGTTATACAAAAGAAAATTAACAGACTCACGTCATTTAAATTACCAAACAGACACCTTTCCCTTAGCGAAATGGCAGTGCCTATTTGTCGGTTGTGATTTCAAGACAGATTAATTACATGGGCCTGTAAACACTGCCATTCATATATCTTTCAGAAATTGTTTTAACTCCGTCACCAGTAATATATCTTAACATCTTATTTTTTAAAGCTATGTGTGTTGAAATAATTCTTATATGTAAAAAATATTGCAAAGTCTTTGCTACTTTTGGACAAAGATCCATTAATTTAGAGAAGCAACGTTCCAAGAATACAACATGCATGATACTAGTAGTTATGCATGTGTAAACCACAGACGACAATTACACCAAAATGTACGAATAAAGTTAGCAAAATAAACTGGGACAAAACACACATAAAGGGAACACTGTTTGCCGCAACTTCTGAATCATTTGTAACAACACATCTCCCTTACAGAAAAAAGTGGTCTGTGGTGAATGGATGCGGTGAATGGTCGGTGAATGATTTGTTAATAGAAAGTGAATGAAGTTGGGTCCATTAACTTTTCATTAACTTTTTATTAACTTTTCACATGCAAATGAGCGGTGAATGATCTGCAAATTGTCTGCGGTGAATGAGCTGCGAACAGTCTGCGGTGAATGGACTGTGAACAGTCTGCGGTGAATGAGCTGCGAGCTGCATGTCTGTAGAAAGTTATTATCTTGTAGTTTCAGAACAGACATTATTTTAAGAAAATATATAGTTGATGGATGAAAAAGTGGACAGATAAGGAACAATCACAATAGCTCATCCTGGCACTTAGTGGCAGATGATTTAATAAGCTAGTGAATAAGCTGGATACCTCTATCCATTTACATGTACAAGAAATCGAAGTCCTGAAAACTGATGACAAAAATAAGTCTGCATCTGTTTAGAATTACATGAATCAAATAAAATGAAATAAAATATCCCATTTTACTTTTGACATGCCTTGTTTATATCATAGACAATTAAAAAGCACTTACTGTAGCTGATACCATGCTATTCACATAATTCTGCTGTGCTCAGCATGGTCCAGAATTTCAAACTATACAACCATTTTGCCGCCAAAACAGGTGCAGCTATTTTATTTACAAATCACGAAATTCAAGTTTCTCCGGTGAATAGAAAGTGAATTAATGATACAGTATTTTTAATACCAAGTCCTGCGGTGAATAAAAAGTGAACACTGGAGTCTGCGGTGAATAGAATGTTAAAAAAGAAAATTGATCGAACTGCTGCGGTGAATAGCTCCATTAACTTTCTATTAACTTTCCCATTCATCGGAGGAAGGCTTGTTCTGTAAGGGCTGTGGAATTTAAACCATTTAATTGAATTTGATTTATAAATTTAAACATATCTCATACCAACACGTAGAGTAATAACAAATATCTTTTTAAATGTGTCTATTTTTGCAAAGATTAAAAAGAGTTTTCTTTAGCTGTAATGGTTGTTTTTTTTTTCTGGAAAAGCAATACATGTAAGTACATGCGCATGCGCTTTGATATGTATCCCTTTTTTACATGTATTTTTCAAAAAGTAACCTTTGTCACCATTACGTATGTTACACTACCCCTGGCGGAATAAAATCACTATGTAGGGTTTTGATTTTTCAAGGATGCGTTCTTGGAAGAATATGGAAGGGGATATCTGTCATTTCACACATTATAGTAGTCGAAATTTCAGTATGTTAATTCATTCCTCATGTTGCTTTTTAGATGTGCATTATCCCTATTTGTATGTACATTAACATTAATAATGACACTAGTCAGTGTTTTAAATGAAATGTTAAAATGTTTCAGTTGTAAATGTATATAATTTAATAAAAAAAATTTCAAATACAAATATTTTTATTTAAATTGAGTTGATTGTTTTACAATTGCAAAGTTCAATTTCTTGTTACATTTTTGTTGTTTTCAAAACATTAATTATATTTAGATACATAAACAGTACTTTAAAAAATAGAGGCATAAATAAGATCTTATCTATATGTTTGATAAAAACGAACATCATTCGTACAATGAAATGTTGATTATCAAAAATATAAACGTCCTCATAATAATGACTGAAACAAAATACCATTGTTCTCAACATAAGTTTGACGTTATAAAACGAAGCTGAGAACCAGTCCTCATTATTACGACAGAGGTCGACGTATGGTGTCGGCCCGGTACAATTTCTCCTTCTTTGCTGTATAGTAAAACAAGCACTTTTGGACACGGATTGTGAATTTCACAACAAAATTGCAGCATTGACAGCTCTGTATTTCTAAAGAGTAATACTATCCCAGTCAATATATCACAGAAAAACACCACCATCAACGATGAACGTTTTTGCTACACATCAAAGTATCTAGTCCATGTTTAAATTTCCCACTGACATCTGTCATGGCCACCAGTCTGGTGTAGTTTTTAAATCCTTCCGCACAGAAATGTAATCCTGAAAAACACACATAAAACAACTGTTAAAGACATCAGAAATGACAAAAAATGTACACATATCATAAATACATTTGGAAATAACATGTCAAAGTGGGGATAGTTTTAAATGGGAACTTCAAAATTTCAAAGAACTACTTTCTAGGATACAACGACCCGGAAGTACTTCTTACCGGGGGGTGACACCTAAATCTTATCAAATTTTTAATTTAGCCAAATTTTTCCCATAAAATCTTGTAACTTAGGGTTTTGCGAGAAAAGTTACACAAGACATTGTCATCGCAAAGAAAAATTTTGTCCCGCAGAAACATTTCAAACATTAGACCTACTTTGGGGAGAAATTGGCTGGGAAACCGGAATTTTGAAGAAAAAAGGCACATTAAAAAATTTGCCTTCCTTCTGAAAATTTCAATCAGATTTTCATGAAATCAACTGTGATATCACTAGTTAATGCTTATAGTATGTTTTATGTAACTTTAAGCTGATTTATTTTGAAAAATGATGTATCAAAATGAGTATTTACTTTAAAAATATGCAATTTTTAGTAAAAAATGCATATTTACCCACTACAATTGCAGAAAAATGAAACTTTTAATGATTGAAAGACCAAAACCCACAAGCAAAGACCAATATGTGATTATATTATGACAATTACTGGAAGTAAAACAGATCAATACATCACAGTCTATCTTAAAATGAATTATTTCTTCGGCTAAGCCGAACAATGCCTGAAACGCCAAATGCAAAGCCGATCCGCGCCATCTTGGAAGCAGGCAAGTGCGGAAGGTCAAGAACTCCAACTGGAGCCAGACACAGCTCAGGGTACCCCTGAAACTGTCAAGCAGTTACTGACATTTTAGGCTACAGTTCTGACTAAAGAATTAGGACCAGAGGGCAATGCACCGGTGGAACATGTAAATCGCTTCCCGAAAACTAGCCGCCCATTCTGCGGTGTTACACTGGAATCACAGCTTCTGCCCGCTCGAACTTAATAGGTTGGTCTGGTTTATGGGTAGCTGCTGACTGGTTGTACGATTCTAAATTTCCTTCTGACATATGGAATTCATCGCCTGCAAATGACAAAAGAAAGATTGTGAACCGGTGTCGGCCTTTTTTGAGAAACAGCTGAGTGTGTGTGTATAGTTCTAATTGTAAATCAGGAACACCTATAGAAAAAAGTGACATAATATTCACAGATTGGTACCATCTATCATTTCTTTATCATTCTGATATCAACTGGTTCAGGAACTTTACAGGAAGTCTGTCATTAAAACACTGCAACTGAATAATTTTCTACATATATGTTAGCTGAAACAGTGAAAAGAATATTAAAATAACTATTACCAGACAACCTCTTTCAGCACAGACAACAAAGTATCTGAAATGCACATTTAAAAGAATTGAAACACATAAATGCTATGAAAAAACAACATACAGAAAAACATGAATAAAAGTCCCAACAGGAAAAGTCCTATCTAAAGAATGAAGTAGAATGAATCGAGCAAAACTGAAATACAAATACCGTCAAGTTGTGTTTCCAGTCGGTACCAAGACAAATACATATTAAGGAAACTGCACGAGGCCGACCCAGGAAATCAGCCCCATTAAATATTTTCTTAGTAACACAGACCTGCGTTGTAAACCTGAAAAGCAAATCAGAATAGAAGCATTCCCATTCAAGGCAGAATGTATCTGACGACGGCCTGATGCGGGCTGAAGCTGAAAGCTCGGAATATGTTCTAAACTGAAAAAACAAATGAATAAATAAAATAATACACAAACAACAACAACAACAACTATTTTATCACACTGAAGCAACCACCATGTAATTCCCTGTGTAATACAACCAATGTCCTGTCAGTGTAAAGAAAACTTCTATACATTAATAATGCCGACAAATGCACTCGGCACACCGGTAAGCAATGTCCTTCAATGCCAAAATGCCAGTAGCACATTGGATTTGACTGAAATGAGAAAAAATCATTATTTCGTGTAATATTAGTTATGCGTCTCATACGCAAGGGAACGAACATTCACGCAATTTCTTTATATCATATATGAGACGCCTGCTGACTGGCTTTAACATCAGTGTAATAACACCGTGACCGGTTCGAGATCCAGGCCCGACAAGCAATCAGTCTCTCCGACTCCTGTTACGAAACCGACTATAGCCTCATTTATAAACCCATCCGGTCTAAAATGTACAGCTTCCACACATACGACACTGTTCATCCATGGTCTACTGCGGCACTATGTAACATGTTCACATATATATATACTTATAAATTCTTCGGAAAAGAGACACTATGCGAAATAGAATTTTTTTTTAAAAAATTTAAGAAATTTAAATTTATATTTTTTTCTTAAAATTAAAGTGAAAAACTATGTGTCTTCTTTTTATATAGCCTTTTTAAAGCTTCCTGCTTGTTCAGTGTCTTTGCACTATAGTAGAAGACTGACAAATCAAGAGGAGACAACTATTACTCAAATTTCAATGAAAATTCAACTACTGAATTTTTAAAATTTGAATAAAATTAAAATTTCACAAACCTTAGAAATATCCTTTTAGCCACTGATTTGTATTGTTATCAGCTACTAGTGTGTGAAGTTTCATGACTGTAAACCCTATGGTTGCTGAGATATTCCACTTTCTGAATTTGCCATATAGGTGTCGGCCCGGTACAATTTCTCCTTCTTTGCTGTATAGTAAAACAAGCACTTTTGGACACGGATTGTGAATTTCACAACAAAATTGCAGCATTGACAGCTCTGTATTTCTAAAGAGTAATACTATCCCAGTCAATATATCACAGAAAAACACCACCATCAACGATGAACTTTTTTGCTACACATCAAAGTATCTAGTCCATTTTTAAAATTTTCCCACTGACATCTGTCATGGCCACCAGTCTGGTGTAGTTTTTAAATCCTTCCGCACAGAAATGTAATCCTGAAAAACACACATAAAACAACTGTTAAAGACATCAGAAATGACAAAAAATGTACACAGTATCAATAAATACATTTGGAATATAACATGTCAAAGTAGGGATAGTGTTAAATTGGGAACTTCAAAATTTCAAAGAACTACTTTCTAGGATACAACGACCCGGAAGTACTTCTATACCGGGGTGACACCGTATAATAATAACTGCTCCCTCTCCGGTGCAACGTCCATTTTCACCTCGTAAAAAATACAGCGACCAAGTGTTCAAACTTGCAAAATATGACAATTTTGACCATGTCTGAAAGGGTTTAAACCTGGATCGAACCCCTATGACCATGATATATACAGGTATCATACATGGTCTTGTAGGCACAGGTCCTAGCTAAAGACTGAGACCCTCTTCGGGTACCGAGTGTAGCCCGAGGTGTCAGGGCAAGTCGTACAAGGTCACAAGGTAGTGTTCGAACTTAGAAAATCGGCTTTTTTTTACGTCAAAAAAAAATTCAATAAAGTTCGACCATGTATCACCAAAACATATACCCGTATCAAACATTGATGTGTAGTTATGGCTCCTGGCTAAGGACTGACACCATGTTCGAGTACATTAGATAGCCCTAGGGGTCAGGGCGGGTTGTATAAGAACATTATTTGGTCTTCTAACTTCGTATTGGACCATGTTTAAAAGGTTATCGACCGGGTTCGAGACCCTATGCCTAAGAAATATACATATATTATACATGGTCATATTGATATGAGACCTGGCTATCGAATGAGAGCAAGTTTGAGTATCTGACGTACCCATTAGGGTCTAGGCAGGCCATTTAAGGTCACCGGGTAGTGTTTAAATTTAGGAAATATGTCAATTTTGACCATATGTGTGTGTGTGTGTGTGTGTGTGTGTGTGTGCGTGTGCGTGTGTGTTCGGGTTTAACGTCTTTTTCAACAATTTTTCAGTCATATAAACGACGGTGTCTACTTGTAGCAGTGAGCACAATGCCCAACTTTATATTGCTGCCTCACTGGAATGTCACGCCGTAGACACGTGACATGATACCCCACCCAATCACATTATACTGACACCGGGCTGACTACCCTCTTAATGCTGAGCGCCAAGCGAGGAAGCTACTAATACCATTTTTTACGTTTTGGTATGACGCGGTCGGGGATCGAACCCACGACCACCCGCACGCGAAGCCGACGCTCTACCACTAGGCTACCGAGGCAGTTTTTTACCATGTCTGAAAGGCTTTAAACCAGGTTCGAACCCCTATGACCATGATATATACATGTATCATACATGGTCGTGTAGGTATGTAGGGTCGAATAAGGACACCGTTTTGTCTTCTAACATCGTATTTTGAACATGACTTAGAGATTTTCGACCGGATTCGAGCCTTTATGCCAAATAAATATACATATATCCTACATGGTTGTATAGGTGTAAGTCCTAGTTATTGATTGAGATCATGTTTTAGTACCTTGGATATCCCTAGAGGCCAGGACATGTCATATATCGCTACAAGGTAAGCCTACAACATAGAAAATACGGCTTTGTACCATGTCTGAAAGGCTTTGGACCCAGTTGAATCCCGTTTGGCCAAAACATGTACCAGTTTTATGCATCGTCGACTAGGTATGGGTCCTGGCTATAAAGTAACACGATGTTCGAGTACCTGAGTTGGCTATGGGTGTCAGGAGGTTATGAAGATATGACTTCCGACAAGGTCCATCCCTCAATTTAATATATGAAGTATGCATATTTTCACGAAAAATTGTACATTTTGAGACGGTTCCCCGACAAAACCGTCCGTGGTAAATATAGACAAATTACATATCTTTCTAGATCATGTTTAGATTTAATTGTTAAAAGTTATTTCATTAAAATATCTTGTGTTTGGAACATTCTGCAATAATTTGAAGTTGATGAAAAACACGGAATTTTTCCGTACGGAAATACAGCTTTTATCCTAAATTACGTATAGACGGACGAACAGATTTTTTTTCAACCTTTCAGATATTATATTTATAAAGATATGTGTTAAGTTTATATTTGCAGTTACGGACGCAAAATAAATAGTTTATGTGAGCACGTTTTCCTTATTTTGCGGCTAATATTTTACAAGACAAAAATGCCAAGGCTCAGCAAATGTTCCCGACGGCGTGTCCGTCGAGGAAAAATTGATTATTATATTCGTTTAAATGATAGTTCCAACTACTAATTAAAAGAAATTTCAATTTGATATCTTGTTCCCAACGCTTTTTATAATAAAATAAAATTGATGAAATTTTCGAAAAAATGCTACAAAAATTACCGTTACTCGTACAGTCCCTATAGCAAGTCTACAGATCGTACAGACGGACAAAACTTACCGGAACCTATTCATTTCCATAAAAATAATAAATATATACCAAACGCTTGTTACTTTAGTTGTTGTAAAATATTTTTTAGTTAAATAAGGTACATTTATGTGTTTCTTTTTACGTTTGGACCTTGCACCCATGTTCGAGTCAGGTCTACCATTAGGATCGGGTTTAAACCTTGTGCTATCCCTTTATGAAATAGTTATTGAAAAGTTCTACAAATACATGTAACTTTTAATAAGATATCCGTAGTGCTTTTGTCGTAATATTTGATTGAAAATGACCATTTTTTAAAAATTGATTTTAGGCCCGGGGCTCGAACCCCTCTAGAGACCGGTCTGATCAAACCAGCGGGTTCTGAATGTCTTTTATTATGTAGTATTAAATAATACACAATATCTAGCTAAAATGTCAAACCCTATGAGAAAAATACAGTTTTTGACACTTTAATTATGATTTCAAAAAATCGATATCAGGGACATATCTGACACCCGGACCCTAGGGGTGAGAGGAAAAAACAGTGCAGTTTTCTAAATAAATAGTATTTAAACAAAAACAAAAACAAAAACAGTGCACTATTCTGGGAACTTGGAATTTTCGATTTCCTCATTTTTTGCGGTTGATTTGTTTAAGGTAAGGGTTGGGTCGGGTCAAGGCCAACCGTTTGATAGATCTACTTGGGTACCAACCAAAGGCCATCGGAAAATCCCGACCGGGTTCACTTTCTAAGTCGAAAAAAAACCAACTTTGACCCGTTTGAGCTTTGACTGTTTCTTTGGTTACTACTGCCGGGGTCATCATTTAAATGTTCAGAATTACCTAAGCTTTATTTTTTAATGGAACGGCTGCAGGCGGACTTATTTTCTTTACTTAAAAGGGCCCATTTTAGCGCAAAGAAACGAATTTAACTTGACAACATACTATTGAAATGACTAAAATGTCATTATTATGACCAATTCAAAATAAAATTGAATATAGGAATAAGAAGTTTATCAATGCCATTTTAAGTATACTTAAAATGACAAAGTTAGCCAAACAAATTCTTAATGATAATTAAAATAATTGCATATAAAGTCCTTTAAGTTAATTTGACTCAATGGTTTTCATATTGTTGGCATAGTTAGCAAATTGAATACTTAATTATTATTAAGACATCTGCGTATGAATTCTTACGACTGAATTATAAAAGTCATTTTAATTTTCATTGGTTACAACATTAAAGTAGTGTTATAAGTAAAATATCACAAGTTTACATATAAATAGGGATAATGCACTTCCAAAAAGCAACATGGGAAATGAATTAGCATATTGAAATTTCAACTACTATAATATGTGAAGTGGCGGATATCCCCTCCATAGAAGAAAGCATCTTTTCGTAATAGACATTTGTCTTATTTCGAAAGAAGGAAAAACAAACATAAAATAAATTTTAAACGGATTTTCCACAATGAAAGGAGAAACCTCTGTAGTATTCGTCATCGCTATTCGACATTAAAGTTCAAAAATGCCATTCCTTCGTCTTAGTTCTTTTTATTTAATAATGATGTTCAAATCAATTTAAAATCACGTTATTCAAAACAAAATTAACAGACTCACGCCATTTAAATTACCAAACAGACACTTTTCCCTTAACGAAATGGCAGTGCCTATTTGCCGGTTGTGATTTCAAGACAGATTAATTACATGGGCCTGTAAACACTGCCATTCATATATCTTTCAGAAATTGTTTTAACTCCGTCACCAGTAATATATCATATTTTTTTTTAAAGCTATGTGTGTTGAAATAATCATAATATGTATAAATATTGCAAAAGTTTTTGCCACTTTTGGACAAGGATTCATTAGAGAAGTCGCGTTCTAAGGATACAACTTACATAATACTAGTATCTATGGATGCGTAAACCACAGACGACAATTACACCAAAAGGTACGAATAAAGTTAGCAAAATAAACAGGGACAAAACACAAAAAAGGGCACACTGTTTTGCCGCAACTTCTGCACAGTCCTAGTTACTTGTAACAACACACTTGTGGAATGTAAACCATTTAATTGCCGGAACACCATTAAGCTTAATCAAATTCATGTTAAAAATACAAGACAATATAGATAAACAATCTTACACAGAAAAAGAATGTGTATAAGTTTAAAGTCTTACGCAACGTTCAGGGCACATTATATGAATACACCTGACAGTTCTCTGAATAAATGCATTCAATTATTTACTTTCTGGCTACACAGGCCTTTCGTCTAAATGTATTTATAATATGTGTGTCAGTCTAAATGGTTTTACTTTTTAATATACGTTCGCAGTTTTAATACAATATAAAGCTTTTACACGTTATCTAATTGTCCAGCATTACATCGATACAAAAAACATAGCTGTTCGGGAACTTGGATACCACAGTAAAAAATATGCGCTGATTCACTTTACAATTTATTCTCAAGCGTAGCGATTCTCTGAAATTACAAAAATAATACATATAATAAAAAGCATATCTAAATCACAGGCAAAAACATATATTTAACAATATATTCAAAGCGACAGTTACATTTCTTACGCAAATATCTCTAACTAAATTTTTTTAACACGCCAAATAAGCATTCAAGTGCAAATATTTAATAAACGACCTTTTAAAAACAAAACATTCAATTTCAGTTCGATAAATCTTACCGATTTTTGATCTTAACCAAGTTTTACATCAAGTTTCTGAATTGAAATATATGTTTGCGCTAACGGAAGCGACGTTCAAAACAATAACAACAGAAAATGATGACGTTGACGTCAATGGTTGGACGTCGCGTGAAAGCACGTTAGAAAAGGTGGTAAAGACGTTAATTCAAATTAGAAATGTAACACGTTTCTAACAGTCCTCGCCATGAAATTTCCAGATTTCATCATAGAATTCAAATTTATCATAAACAAATACAATGTATGTTACAAATTAATGTAGTATCAGTAACATTCTTAATAATTATGCTTTTCGAACAAAATACCTAAGTACAGTCCTTTGACTTGAAAGTGCACTATATACGTTTAAAATACTGTAATTTAACGTCTTTCAATATTTACAAGTAAATTTCTTTCATGTTATCAGTGTCACTTCTCAGAAAGTGTCTATGTAACTTAATATAAAAACGCTGGCTGATAAAATTCTAGTTGAAATAAAACATTACAAATTGTCCGGATTGTTCGTACACAGATCATTCGTACTATTCAGCTTAAGCTGAACTTTCAAGTAGGCACACCTTCGTAATTGGTTTCACTGTTTGTGTATTTTTATACTTTACAATACAGTTTCGTACATGTCCATCACGGCTTTTGTTTGTTTTAACAATTCTCCCCAATGGCCATTTTCTACTTGGGGTACTTTCGTCAAACACTAGCAGAATATCACCTACACGTAAATCTGTGGTCTTTCTTTGCCATTTTTGTCGCTGTTGCATAGCTGGTAAGTATCCATTTTCTCCAGAAAACGTTAGTGAGGTATTGCACCTGTTTCCACCATCGTTTTGCATATGTGTCATTCTTATTATATATTCCCATCGGAATACTACTATTTGACTTCATTAACAGTAGCATATTTGGTGTAAGAGAAGACATGTCCTCAGGATCATCGCTAACCTTGGTTATTGGTCTATCGTTCAGGATTCTTTCAGTTTCTGTCATCAGCGTAACTAATTTTTCATCTGTGAGCAATTGTTGCCTGACTAACGCTTTTAGAATTGTTCTTGTGGAACGAATCATCCTCTCCCAGGCTACTCCTCTATGGCTTGCTTGAGGCGGGTTAAAGTACCATTCTATTTCTTATTCTGTCATATATTTCCCTATTACCGAAGAGTTCCATTTTGTATCGACTGTCGCAGCTGACGATCGCCACCTACAAGATTTGTGCCATTGTCACTATACACCTTTTTTGGATATCCTCTTCGACAGGTAAAGCATTGAAATGCTGCGATGAAGGAGTTAGTTGTCAAACTGTGACAAACCTCCAGGTGTACCAATCTAGTTGAAAGACAGATGAAAAGGCAGCCATATCTTTTCATATGTGTGCGACCTTCCTTTACAATAAGTGGACCAAAGTAATTTATTCCAACTTAAGAGAAAGGGAATTCATCTGGTGTCGTCTTCTCTTCAAGATGAGGCGCCATCTGTTGTTTTAGCAGAGGAGAGTGTTGTCGTCTGCACACTATGCAACATCTCACTACACCTTTTACAGCACTCAGTCCTCGTACTATCCAGTACTTCTCACGCGAGATTGCAAGTACCTGTTGTTTTCCTGCATGACCGTTATTCTCATGAATATGTCGAATGATTAATTTTGTTATAGTGTGCTTGCTTGGGAGTATAATGGGACACTTACTCGGGCTTCGAGATTGTATTCGTCCTTGTACTCTGATTAGTTTGTCACATATTTTGGTGTTTAGAGATGCAATCAGTTGCTATCAGTTTTGACTGGCTTGAATTGTTTCAAGTTGTTCATCTCATGGTCGAATGTTTCCTAGTGTACATGTATCAGTGTTCTGCTTCCTGTATTTCCGCTAATGTTAAGTTGCCTTCTTCCATGTCAAGTTCGTGATTTAAGTATTTCTGTCTGCAAAATATATTTTATCTAAGTAACCACGCGACTGCTCTTTTAAGTTTAGTCCCAACTTGAGTAGCGATCTATGATATCGTCTAGACTTTTATTAGTCATTGTGATGTTTATCTTGACTTCTCTCTTCACTTCTATATCATCGTCGGTTACTTCCGATGCAAGCTGATTCTGTGGCCACTGAGTATGATCTTGTCTTAGAAAATCTGGTCCATTTAGCCAAATATTTAGATTCCTAGTGTCATTCGCATGTATGCCTCTTGAAGCTATATCTGCGGATTCGACTTTGTGTTAATATGGCGCCACTGGTCTGGTGAGGTAGTATCATGTATAATGCTTAGTCTATTGCCAACGAATGTCTTGAACCGTTTTGAAACCTTCTTTGTGTATCCTAATACAATCATGGAATCAGTCCAGAAGGAAACTTGGTCAACTTTTATATCTAGTTCATCGGACAGCATCGCAAAAATACGGAATGCGACAATGGCTCCGGATAACTCAAGACGTGGTATAGACATCTGTTTGATTGGGGCTAAACGAGATTTTCCTATGACCAGAGAACATGTTACATTTTCAAACAGTTGTAACACAACTTGAACTTTCACACCAGTTCTTTTCTCTCATTTAGACTCATCGATTTAAATTTGCTACATACAGATACATCCAGGCAATTACCATGGCAACCGGAAGTTGACTTCGCTGTTCGATTTCCTTTAACGAGATCGATTCCGTACATTGAACTGGCAACACGTGATTTCTCATCAACGAATTTCACTAAGTCGGTAAATTTTACTTCCCTTCCAGATTAATTGCGTGTGCTATATCAACCCATTTCACTCTCAGATGCATGGGCAAGCGTTTCACAATCCGCCTGAAGTTTTCAGAATTATCTACATCCAAATTAAATCCTAGTTGCGATAAAATTATTTCACACCTTTGCATTTCTAATGCTAATTTTGATAGTCCGTCTGTATCAGATGCTGCTATCTGTGGACCGTATACCAACTTTTCAATATATGTTCTAGCGATCACGTGCGGCCTTCCATAACGCGAGAACAAGATGTCACGTGCGCGCTTGTATCCTTCACTGGGTTGCAAAAAACACAATATTCAATACAACACTTTGCTTCACCGTAGCAGTACTGTATTAAATAGCTTAACCTAAGTATATCATCAGTAATTTTACTTTCGATATTAGTTTCGAAGTTTTTAACGAACTTATAATATTCAGTTGGCTTGCCGCTAAATGTGAGTAATTCCGGTTTCGGAAAATTGAACCCTCCATGAAGTGTAGATGCAACTTTCTGGAACACTGAGTCTATTGTAGATACACTAACCTCGGAGTTCATATTGATTACAGTATGCGTACTCTTAGCCTCATCTTGATTATGCACGTGCAGTGCTACACATATCATTATAGTTTATATTCCTTTCGGTGGTTGACGTACTTTCTGTCGTGTGGGTTTTAGGCAAAAGGATACAATCACTGTCTGTACCTGTCACATTTCCAGTAACGGAAGTTGTTTCACAGGAAGTAGAATGTTGTTCTGTTATCTGAGACTGGACGTCTAAGTTCACTCCATTCTCTTCTTGTACAGCTTGTTGCCATACCGATTCTTCTAACTGCGCTTCTTCAAGTTCAGACTGTTGATCTAGCAACTGTTGTTTCATTTGTAGTTCTACGCGTGCGCGTTCTAGCTCTTGCTTTTTTTTTAACATTTTAATTTTATGTTCCGCAATTAAACATTTAGCTTTCGCGCTTCTTAACCTGGAGCGCGAGGACACTGTTGAAGATGAACTAACATGGCTGACTGAAGAACAGGCGTCATTATTATCATCAGGCGTTTTCTCAGAAGAAATTCACTGTGAAAATCTTTCCCGGAATTCAACAAAGTTCTTATTACAGCTTTAATAGTTCATTTCTAATGTAGATACAATTTCTGAGTTTGAACACACATCCAAACACCGTAAATGAGCAACTTTAGATTGTTCAAATCGCTCACATATTTTACTGTATAAAGTTTTGACAGTTTCTTCATTGTCGTGCGAAATCATGTGTCGTTCTATTTTGTTGTATAATTTCGTCATCTGTGATAACTGGGCTGTGCGTGCACGTTTTGCGCTGTCAAATCCCTCGTGCGTCGGAATGGATTCATTTCCGGTAGCCATCTTCTTCGTATACACAACATACATGTATACCGTAAATACTTTACAATTCATTCTCTAGCGTAGCGATTCTCTGAAATTACAAACAATTATACATATAATAAAAAGTTTATTTAAATCACAGGTAAAAACATATATTCAACAATATATTCAAAACGACAGTTACATTTCTTACGCAAATATCTCTAATTCAATTTCTTAAACACGCCAAATAAGTATTCAAGTGCAAATATTTAATAAACGACCTTTTAAAAACAAAACATTCAATTTCAGGTCGATAAATTTTACAGATTTTTGATCTTTACCAAGTTTTACATCAAGTTCCTGAATTGAAATATATGTTTGCGCTAACGAAAGCGACGTTCAAAACAATAACAACAGAAAATGATGACGTCGACGTCTATGGTTGGACGTCGCGTATAAGCACGTTAGAAAAGGCGGTAAAGACGTAAATTCAAATCAGAAATGTAATACGTTTCTAACAATAGCCATACAAACTATTTTGTTGTTGTCTTCTTTGTATTATATCAGAATGCATAAGATAGATATGATGTTTTATAAACTTTTAAAAATATCAGTTGAATACGCTATCGGTTAATGTACCTTTAAACACTGAAAATATGAAAATAGACAGAAAACAGGTTATTATAATAAAGTTAATGTTAAGTGTCTGTACTGATGGCGAAGATGGCAAAACGGATATACAAAATTATACATAATACGATACGGACAAAAATCTTGTAAGGAAAAACAATAATTTGAAGAAAAGTGATGATAGATAGTCATTCCAATAGTTAGAAATTTAGCTATACATAGATGAAGATATTATATCATTTCACTTTGTGTTCTTATTCATTTGCCTGCCTTAGAAACCAAAATGTTCAGTATTTTTTATTCATACCGCTTTTAATTAAAGATGAAACAGAAATAACAGAACAAATCTTGATTGATATTGGTACATTGTAAACAGCCAATGTTACTACGAAGAAAGACGTATAATTTCTAAATGTTTAATGACGTAATGCAATATACCGTTTTCTAAGGAGAATAAACGTTTCTAAAGAAATATTGATGTAATTATGAAAATAACCTTGCGTTAAAGCATGTTTTCATACGTAATGTTTTTAGATTGTGCTCTGTGCCTACTCACTCCAATCTGGATAAATTTCAGCATTATTTATTTACCGGAAATAAAATGCAAAAATATTGGAATGTATAATGAATGAAAGATGATCTAAGACATAGTACTGACTGCCAGTAAGTTCTAACGCAGTCCCTTTACTGAGACAGCTAAAATGATTTTTTAGAATTTGTGCAGCGTTCGCATTGTTTGTAAGGACTACTACAGAGTATATATATTTACAATTTCTCTTACATTTTATTGTTTATCTATGAATACTAACTAATGAATGAATAAATTAATTAAAAAAATGATGTAAAAATTCGAACTGTACCCCACTAATTATGAATAACCTGTAACTCATTGTTGTAAAAGAAAATTGTAACATATTATTAGCATTGTATTTCAAAAATATGTTGTGGTAACTTTCGAAGATTCTGAGCATTGAATACCAACGAATCGAAACGGAAAATACGAAGTTTTATAAATATGTAAAGGCAAACCATTTAGAGGGAAAACAATACATACTAGTATGTGGTTTGCCTTAACAGTACTTGAACAAAGATTGTAATAACTTTCAAATTGTCATAACTTTATTCCTTGGATTGAAATCAGAGTTTTAAGCTAATAGCTGCTATTTTATATTATTATCTGTTGAAATAAAAACTACACGCTTAGCGGTTGTAACGTATTGTTTCATTACATGTACATGTGTGTATGTTTCCTGATTATTACAATATTTTACTCCATGTGTCACAATGTGAGGTTCCACAGAACCTGTTTAATATTTTCTGAATCTTGAAATGCTTATTCAAGACATGAATAAATACACTTTAGCCTTGTGTGTCACAAAAAGGAACTATAAAATAGTATGATACATTTTATTATCTCGCGTGTTGTAAAATGTCCTTAATTATATGGATATATTTCCGCTTCCTTTGAGGTTATTCAACATTGATGTGTCTTTAAAGTATCACACGAACATTAATAGAAAGTGGTACCCCTTACAGGAGGAACTGAATGTAAAACTCGATACACGAGGAAATCTCGTAGATAACATTTGTATACTATCTGTTGCTGCCAGTTTTATTATTCTTATTGATTTGCTATAAATCAGACAACTACTGAAAGAAGAAATTAATTGTTTTTTTTGTTTGTTATTTTTTCGCCACCCTAAGGACTATTATTTCTCTAAGGTAAAGCCCTAAGTTCTATAAAGCAGATGTCGTCACCGGTTTATATCATCAATTAATCTTAAATCATTACTTTTTTATGAGATTTCTGCAATTATTATACTCGTATCACAGAATATTGTAATGCTATTTACGAGAGAAGACCTGCTCTAAAGCAAATATTTGTGGACATTTAATTTAGGTGATAAGCTGATAATTTGAAAGCGTGTTGGAAAACAAAAGAAAGTCATGGATGTAATATTTCTTTAAGTCCAGCAATTTTCCTTTAAAGCCTGCATAGAAAACATTTCGGTGTACTACGTTTCAAATGTTTTAATACATACCAAAGATGTAATTGGAATAAGCTTCATAGAGTATGTACTAACAGTGATAATTCAGGGTATTGCAGCTCGATGTCTAAACAAAATTGCTATAAAAACCATAATTTATTATATCGTTTGCCCGTATCACCCATGTTTCGAGAAGAAAGACACCTATAACAAGAAGTGATACGTACGTTTCATTAAGGTAAGAGCGTTTAAATGATAGAGTCTTCCCACTGCCAACCATGATATTAATTACAAAATAGCTAGAAGATATAAATCCCTTGAGCGCAGTGACATTTCAGCGTCGCTCTCCAACAGTGTAAATTAATGCATACGGTTTGCTCGTCTTGGAAGTGCTGTTTTCATTATGCACCGCTGTTCAAATCAAGTGGAACACAATTATCTTAGACACAAATTATGCTTTACAACAAATCACCGTACCGAGGAGATATATGTTTCCTGGTGCGAAATTGCAATTCCTGTTTGCGGGTTGCTTCATGATAGATTGATTTTACATCGACATTCTGAAAATAAAACTGGCATGTATTTAACTACCGGAAAATGTAAACCTTTGTGTTGAAATGTTGCATCAAAACTATTGGGGAAAGTGATTGCTACCCCTCTATGCAATGTCTCAGTAAAAGGATAGGGAAACGTTTTTATTAATACAGTATGAGAACATGTAGGACATTTTGACCATGTTGATGACTTTCCAGTTTTTGTAGTCGAAGAAGCCCCAATGCGCCTTTAATGGTATTTTTTCAAACCCATGCGGATATCGGGTAGACAACCCAGTAATTAGCTGAATGGTTTACTTACGTGTCAGAAACATGCATAAACTGTGTTTAATGATTGATATATCTAAAATAAGAAGCTTGAATATGTCTAACATCCTGAAACATTAGAAAATCTGAAAGGTTTGAAAGGTGTTATTACACATTATATGTGACCAAAGAGCTTTAGTTTATAGCGCTGTGTAGAAAAATGAATATTTTAAAGAGTGATAAGCACTAATTTTGCAGTCTAAAGCTGAATATCGCGTAACCCATTTTTGTTTAAACAGTATTTATTGTCAATAACATATTTGCAATTGTTACAACTTTACAAATGTACAATGTATATAGATGATTGAGCAGGAAGCTATAAGCTTTATTAGAAACTTTCTCTCTACATTCCTCTCTCTCCTGAACAAATTTTGGCGTAAAAGTCTTCGTTCTGTGCTTTCTGGACGAATTTTCTAAGAGATGTTAATTACTGGTATGTCTTTTGTAAAAATAACTATTCATTTGTTGCAGAAAGAATTTACACATTATTATCTGTCATGCTCTAAATTTTATCTTTATACATAGTTGCTGGATATATATAAAACTTTTATTGTAACAACATGTTATCTACCTTTATAATCTGCCTTGAAGACATTGTCACTTGATCTTTTAATTTTGTCAGTTAAGTAGTGTTCTTTTCGAATATATTACAGTCCTCAAGTGTCGGCTTTTATATGACAGTTTAAAAGCATTCCGGCAGATTATGAATGAGTATTTCATCTTTCTATCGCGGAGACTGATTGATGATGAAAGAGTATTATAATTCATTGTATTTACAGCTGAACAGATATAAACAGGCGTTTCCAGTAATACCATCTTGCATTAATCATTCCAGACTTAAAGTTTTTAAGACAGCAACTTCTATATTACTAATATCAGTGATGTTTCTAGAAACATACAGTCAAAAAGTTACAGAAATACTAAACGGGAAGTTGTCATGATTTTGACATTCCATAGCACAAAACTTGAGTTCTACAGTACCATAGAAGAAAGAAGACCAAGAGCTAATATAAAGAAATCACATCTAGCAGTTATTGACACGAAGGTTTAATGAGATAATTATGATATACATTTGTGCGCTTGCTTATTATTAGGAAAAGTCTTATCTTTAGAGCACTAGACTTTTTTGCCCAAATCTAGCATTGGTACAGTTTAAAATGCATAGCGCGTACTAGTATATATTATTATTCAGACAGCAACAGAATGACAGGAACGTGTTTTCATATGCAAATATATTTCATGTATATTTTATTTATCGCGTATTTACGGAAGTTACGATAGACTATTATTTATTTACTAAATATCCTGCGCTTTATAGTACATTCTTCCTCTGTAATGTAAACATAACATGGTGAAATTCAAAATCAAGTCTTGACTATGTACATGTAGTCCTTTCAATAAAAAGCCACTTGAACTAGGTTCTGTATACTCCATAGAACATTTCTATATTTCTTGATATTGTATAAAATCTGACAGAATTAAGTTATCTTTTCAGTCAGATCACAGTTTTCTCGTACCAAAGTAGATGAAAATGATATAATGCGAGCCGGTTCACTTTGGAAGTTTACAGTTACAGTAATTTGAATGTTTGTGAATTTCAGTTTTAGTTGATAAGGAGTGTATGTCGAAACAAAACTAAATGAATACATGTACATTATAATATTTCCTTTCAGGAACCTAAATATATAATAGTTCGGCAGCATATATCTTTTTAATTCATTAAGTACACTGCTGTTGTAATTTCTATGTATTTTCTAGAGATAAAACTTTTATAGCATGAACAATCAAATTTGAATACAATTATTTTAAACATAAATTACCCTTAAATTCAAACTAACGCAGAGACATGTTTCTTAGTGTGGAATGGCAATGTCTGCAATAAATATTAATCTTACTCTAACAGCAGTCTTCGAAATTAAGATAAAAGCGCTTCAGAGGAAAGCATTGGTTTTAATCTATTTTTTTCTTTGATTTGAAGTATCCGGTATGCAAGAAAAAGATTCTGTCACTGATAACAGGTGTGAATGGAAAAATCTGGTTCTCGGGTAACTATTTTGTGGAAACTCGGCACAGCCTCGTTTCCACGTATCTTAGATCCAGATATTTTAATTTACACGTTCAACCGGTGAAGGAATCCTATATTAATATTAAAACATTGATGCTTTGAAGATATTCATATTTTTGCTTTTATCGAAATTTATTTCAAATAGATAAAAACATCTGACTAATCCACTCTGTTTTCAATAAACTTTTTGACACTAAAAGCAATTACAACGAAAAGAATAAAAAGAAACTACAGTGAACGAATTTATTTGTATACTAACCGCCTTTGCCAGTGGTAGAATTCTGGATCAATTTGAATGTATTATTAACCAGACAGCTGAAGCCAGACACAAATTGGTTGTCATCATCAGACATATTATGTTATTTATATTCTGCCGTAGGAAAATTAAGATAATACCGTTATTCTGCCACAATATGCTTCAAATGTAATAGAACTTGCTTTTTATAGTCTGTATAAAAGTCCCGCGAGTAAATGAAATAATACATTTTCATTGATATATTTTACTAGACTTGAGAGATCAAAATGTCGCCATAAAGAATTATGAAGCTTTGTTATGGTAGATCGCATGTTTATGTTTTGAAGAACAGATTGCCTCGATGAAGAACATTTTGAGTGCGCTAATATTTTCTTATCGTCAAATGTTATAAAACTGCATAAAAAGGTACATTATTTTGTTAAGTTTGATGATCAATTTCATATCTTACATATTATTTCTGGTTATCCTTGCATGAAATTCGTACACTCATAAATTTTACGGATAAGACAGACATTAATAAAATCTGTAAAAAGATCCTTTAGAAGCAAAGAATGCAACCAAGAAGAATAATATCAGACTTGGTTTGATTTAGTCTGTTCATGAGAGGTAATGACATGTGCAACACCTCTCACGCCCCCTAGCACCGGCTTAAGCGGAACAAGTAGAAAATGCGCATAATTGCAGACAAGTAGAAACTGCACATAATTCTGTGTCCCCGAAATCATTTAGTTATTATTCTTTTATGGAGATACAGAAAATGGGCCCACAGTAAAGGTATATCATACGTCTATGCATGGTAATACCTGGGATAATGTAGATCACACCCTGAGAAAATGTCCCATTGACACAATTGGCATACATTATATATATACAGTTAAAATTATATCACTCTGTTTTTTTTTTCGTTCCACAGACTTCCTTTTTCAAGTAGGGAGGCATTTATTACATTCAAATAATTTCACACTCGGACATGTTACTGATTAAGATATCACTTTAAAAATCAAATATTGTAAACAAAATTTACGGTTCAGTGCATGCTTCGTACAAAAAAAAACAGGCTTTCCCATTATCAAATACCGGTTGTGATGTAAAGATATTTTTTTCACATCTGAAATTGACTCTGGCACAAACAACCAATTTACTTAGCTCTTAGAAACATAATTATGATATAATAAAGTATCTTAACTCTTTTAGTATACTGTTTCCGTGTATATTTCTTGAAGAATATTGTTTGATTGTTTGCAAACATTGTTATCATTTGGTCTCATCAAAATCCTGAAATAAAAGGTAGGTTAATAAACAAGTGCTTTTCTCAAGTTAAATCAGAAGCCATTTTTGAAAGAAGGTAACAAGGAAAGATGAAATATTATTGTTTCCAAATGCCAAACAATGGAGAATTCAAATTTGACAATAAAACACATTTGAACGATTTTACTGAAAGAAAAGTATTTTCTTTCAGGGAATCATATACCATGTAGATTCTACACGTATTTTTTTAGAAGACCTCACCTTTTCTAAACATTTTCATTTATTCACCGGTTCTCCATATGTAGTACTTCCGACTGAGTCAAATTAAACAATGTATTCCTGCTTAGAAAAAGTAATTATTAGAATCTGATGGAATTTCCTCCACTTTAAATCAAAGTATTTACAATTGGTCAATTGGGTTTCAGAAACATTTATGAATGTTAAATATTAAATATCTTCCGAGGAGTTTGACAGAACTTGGGACATAAACCTATATTTCTAACCAACATACATGTTTAGTTGTGTTATATAATCATCTAATTTTCTATTTGAATAAGCGTGACTCTAGAATAAGTATATGATATGAATAATTAGAAATACACCCAGTTCCAAAAGAAAGTGTGCACTTAGTTTTCTGTTATTTTTTCTCGGTTATTTTCATGAAAACTTATAATGTTTGGTACCAAAATTTAAATCAGTTCGTAAACAAATTGGTGTGCATTTTAGATTTTGAGTTATACCTGAGAGTTAGTGTATGAAAAAATGAAACAAAAACGTCGGGGAATTTTTTGAAATATTTAAACTTAAAAAGTGCACACTGTCTTTTGGAACTGAGTATATTATATACCTATGTAGTTAGTAGTAGCTTTTTCTTAATTGTATTGAAACGATTTTTTGATGCTGTCAGGTAACATCTGAGTTCAAACGCTGTCTTATTTTATCCAACATTTTAGTACTTATTGACTGAAATATTAGTAAAATGTCGTAGCGTTAAAATAAATGTTTTTAGAACGAGAGTTGCGTTTCTTAATTAGTAAATAGTAGTTAAGTAATAATTATGCATTATCAAAACTCGTGAAGATATTAATTCAAAATTGGTAAACTAAAGAAGACCATGATGCATTTTGTTGATTAGCAGTGCTATGCCTTGCCAATGGGGGCTTTCGTCGCCGAGTAGTTACGGTCGCTGACATTAAACCACTTGCCCAATGTGGGCTCGCTCGGGACGTTGAATTCTTCATGTGAGGAAATCATCCAGCTGGCTAACGAAAGGTCGATGGTTCTACTCAGGTGCTCGTCCCTGATGAAATAATGCAGGGAGGGGCACCTGAGGTCTTCCTCAACCATCAAAGCTGGAAAGTCGCCATATGACATATAATTGTGTCGGTGTAATGTTAAACCCAACAAATCTGCCTTGTCAATTAAGCTTTAAGTTCTGGATCAAAAAATTCAAAGAAAGGAGTTTAGTTTATACTAATTTATTTTAGGTCGACTGTGAAGCAAGTTCTACACTTTTATTAATCACTCCCGGTACCTCATTCCTGATGGAATACATCGCCACGAGAGTATGAGAGAAGAGATGTCAAGTTCCCTTTTAATGCTGTGCGCCAAGCAAAGGAGCTATTGGTACCATTTTTCACGTCTTTGATATGACGCGGCCGGGGATCGAATACACGACCTCCCGCACTCGAAGCGGACGCTCTACTACTAGGCTATCGAGGCGGTTCAGAAAGGAGTAGGGGTAGTATGGCCAACAAAAAGTACAAGAGTAAACATATAAGACATAAGTGAGATCATTCTGCATCAAATAAAACGAATGTTTGTATGTATGTTGTTGGTTTATGCATCGATATGAACGTATTATAAATAAGGCAACAGAAAGATAAAGCAAATTGGATGTCATCAGAGGACATTTTATGTCATTTATTGTCTGCTCTAGGGAAATTAAGATAAACTGCTATTTACGCACAAAAAGTTTTATAGGATAGGCTTTATCATTTATCACGTCTGTAGACGTGGTAAAAACCAGAATGAAATTGTCTGTTTGTACACAACTCTCTGTAAACCAATGTTGGGGACAGCATAAGAAACTGTTTTAATTACTCATCGATCAATTATTAATTGAAATAGTTGGTTCTGAGTGATCTCAGAACGCAACATCCTACTACCAAACTCGTAATTTAGCAGATCACAATGAGAAAATGAAATGATCTGCTACGATGTGTACATTTGATTGGAAAATGCAAGTTTATTTTCATGCCGAAAAGAGTCTAAATTGCACACATGTCATGATGAATTTACACCTTGAGCCCAAAACCGTGTATAGAAATTATTTTAGTACCTTGTATCCTTTTATACATTTAAAAAAAAATAACCTTACATATGTAACAAGAAATATCTTTAAAAAAGATGGTCGGCGAATTGTAATAAGGCAAGATTTTCATATCATTCGTGTTATTCTATCATCTATCTAACATTTTGCAAATAGCAAAACTAATTACGACACTTAAACAATTTAAATGGTTCTCTTTTATTTTTTCACAAAGGTTTCATATGTGTGCAATTTTGTTTCGTTTATTCTACGACGAATAATTACCACAGTGGTCAGGAAAGGCTCTTCTCTACCTAGAAGACTTTAATCGATCGGCTAATCACACCCTTATTCATGTGATACGCAGACCGTATTCGGCTCTCTCTGTAAATTGATATCTGTTGGTATTTGAACAGGTTTTTTATATCTATTAAACTCATTTTTCAGATATATCAATATTCTTGCTAAATGAGTGAAACAAATAAACACTCTCGTCCAGTCAGGCAGAGTGTTGCATAAATCTTTCATTTTGATAAATTATCTATAATGCGTTATCAAGTTATCTGATTTGCAAACTTAAGTCACGTGGCATGGGTTAGTCCAGGTCACGAAATCGTTCTTAGACGCCGTTAGCCGAAAAATATATTTTGGTGAAAGCTTAGGCACTGACATTGAGAGATGACCACAAAAATGTCATTCTGTCAAAACGATAACATGTCAAACACCAAATAAAGTAATTTAACAAAGTATTACGCTAAACTGATCTAAATTTTGTAATTTCTCTACGAACGCCCGTAATTCCTTTCCTGAATAGCATATAGAGGTCAAATGCCCGCTGACACGTACTATTCTAAAATGACAACTAAAAAGGCATGCATTAAACCAGGCACCTGCAAAATATTGCATTATATGTTTTTGACTCAAATTATATGACTGTAAACTTTACTTTTTGTCAAATCAGCCTATGTCTCATTGACTCTTATGGGCTTTTCAACTATCTAATAACAACATCTGACCCTCAAGGGGTAAACAAGGCAGTTGCTGTAATGGCAAATTATAAGACTATCGTTTTCCAGTATGAACCACGTATATTTCCAGTAGAAAGAGACCTCTAACAGCAACCGGTACGGTGAATTGAGTTAAAGAACGCTTAAGCTGACAAGTTTCCTGATTGGCATTATTAATGGAATAGTGTTAGATTACGATTACATCAGGGTTAAAAAGTTTAGATGGCGGCTTGCGCACAATTAGAGGAAAAGCTCTAATACGTTCCATCATTGCTTTCCGACATATCATTTATTTGTCCGTAAAGTGTTATTTTCTTTTAGTACTGCTGTTCAAATCAATTTCGAACTCAATTATTCTTTACAAATATAACACTTAAATGTAATTTACTTTTTAACAAACAGCTACTTTTCATGGCAGTGTGAAACTGGATATTGATTATACATATCAACAGACATGGAGTTTTAGAAAACAAAAAAATAAAAAACAAAAAAAAAAAAAAAAAAAAAAAAAAAACAACAAAAAACAAACATGCAACTAAGGTAGCATTACAAGAACTTAATGTATATAAGGTATCATTATAAATGTTACCATTCATTACTAGTATGCTTGTTTACAAGGTATTTTGTAAATTACAGTTATGCATAAAGGTACCGTTACAAGTTTGCACCCAAAACGGTATAATGAAAAAACATGAGAGTAAACAAGGTAACATCATACTACTGTACTTGTTAAAAAGGTATTATTGCAAGTATGTGTTTTAACAGGGTACCATGCAAACAAGGTCTCATCAAATATATGCATAAGATAGGATATCATTACAAGTACGCAAGCAAACAAAATGTCATAACAATAACGAATGTTAACAAAGTAGTATGAACAGTATGCATGCACACACGATATCATTTCAAATCTATAATGTGAACAAGGTATCATTACAAGTTTGCATGTAAAACCATATTATTACAAATACGCAAGCAAACAAGTTACCATTACAAATATTCGTGTTAACAAAGTTCAGTACAAGTATAAATGTAAACAAGGCATCATGGAAAGTGAGCATGAAAACACAGTATCATTACAAAAATATGTATCTTATCAATAAATGTTAATTAGGTATCATTGGAGGTTCACATATAAACATGGTATCATGACAAACAAACAACACTCAAATGTTGTATATTATATTTCAAAACAGAATGACTGCATTTACTAAGGGCCGTGAAGAGAGTTACACATGTCGTTACCTCATATTTATAGACTCATTCAAACTGAGTCTGCTATTGGTTTACTTGGTTACTTTGATTTCAATGACTAAACAACACTCAATTGTTGTATGATATATTTCAAAACAGAATGATTGCATTTTCTAGGGGTGTGACCGGAGTTGCACATATCGTTACCTCATATGTACAGACTCAGCCAAACTGAGTCTGCTATCAGTTTACTTTGTTGCCTTGATTTCAATGACTAAACAACACTCAATTGTTGTATGATATATCTAAAAACAGAATGATTGCATTTACTAGGGGCGTGAAGAGAGTTGCACTTGTCGTAACCCAATATGTGCAGACTCAGTCAAACTGAGAGTGCTATTAGTTTACTTGGTTATCTTGATTTCAATGACTAAACAACACTCAATTGTTGTATGATTTATCTAAAACAGAATGATTGCATTTACTAGGGGCGTGACTAGAGTTGCACATGTCGTTACCTCATATGTACAGACTCAGTCAAACTGTGTCTGCTATTTGTTTACTTGCCAATGGTTACTTTGATTTCAATGACTAAACAACATTCATTTGTTGTATGATATATTTAAAAACAGAATGATTGCATTTACTAGGGGGCGTGACTAGAGTTGCACATGTCGTTACCTCGTATGTACAGACTCAGTCAAACTGAGTCTGCTATTGGTTTACTTGGTTACTTTGATTTCAATGGCTAAAATTGACATTTCAAGTTTATTTTGTCAGATTTGGAATACAAGTTGTATTAATAAAATGCTCATTTCAGTAAAGATTCAAATCATTAATTAATTTTTGTTTTACATTTTTGTTACAAGCGGAGTCTACCTTCCAAACTATTAAATTTGGTGGATGTTAAATATATCTTTTTCTGCTGGTTCAATAATTCAAGATAAATTTTGGTTTGTCGTAACATTCGATGTTGGACATACGTAATGCGTGGTCTTATTTTAATTTTATTATCAGGTGTATATGAATACGAATGATTGCACAGTATATTAAAAGTGTCATCGTTTTCAATATCAATTATTTATCTGTGAGATCTCATCCATCAGTATCCTCCCATTATAGTCTTAATTGAAGACATTTTAATTTTATCTGCTATATACAGACTTTACTTCATTTAACTGATGCAGTCTCAAAATCCTGAAGATTCTGCAATTAAAAATGAGTTCAGTGAAAAATGACCTAACCATGGAAGAATCAATGAATCCGCGTAACGCTTAGGAAACATCATTAATTTCCTTCAAACAATACAATACATGCCTAAATATCTTTAGTTAAGACCGTAATTTTTGTCCATCATAGGTTTCAGTTGTCAATTACAAACTTGGGCATTTGATAATGTGAAGCCCTTTGGATGTTATCTTCTTTCTCTGCAAACTTGTTTTCGTACATGAGGCATTATCTAAGTATGGCTGATACATTATAAATGGTGATAAAGAGGTTTTGTCGTCACTAAAGAAATACGAAATTTAGTTCCAAAAATAACATTTGATCCTAGTTCTGTATGATTTATTTTTTCAAAGAAAATTTAAATTAGAATGCACATATTGACAGTTACATTCCCAGAGGAACAGCTTTATGTAACTGTCTATTTGCTCGCATGGAACATTTAGTTCAGTGATCGTGTTGCACTAACAACATACTAGTGAAAGGTATATCGGTGGAATGTTAGAATATTGTGGACAAAACCTGAGTTTATCAAATTGAATGTTTATCGTAACAATCGCAAGACTGGTTCCTATTTGGAAACTAGTCCTTTCAATGTATTGCCTCTCATCAATATGACATGTATATAGGAACATTAATAAAGAAATATCAAATTTTTGTTTCTGAAATATTGGTGTATTTAAAAAGTCTGCCAGATGACATTCATTATTTTCATTCTTGTTATTTTTTTAATTTGGAACATTGTTTATTTTGACAGGCCAGCCTAAACAGGAGAAATACGGACGTGTCTGATCTTGTTGTGACATGCAACTACAGAGCTATTCTGAGACAATTTGCATGACTTTTCGTGCATAGTATAAAAGATCTTCACAACTTTTAACAAACTGTCTGATGAAATTAGTAGACAGTTACACCAATCGCACCTATTGGATTTACGCACGCACTGAGTGTATAATACTCTGACTAAAGGTTTGGTTTCGGTTTAACCTAGGTTTATAGTGAACATTCAATGCATGTGTGCGTTAAATTTGGCAGAATTAATGCATTCCGTATTATCAGTCATTTAACATCAATCGGTCATATGCATTTAGAATTAACAAAGTTTTATCTAGGACAGTTATACGTTGTCTGACGTATAATGTCGTCGCAATGACATCTAGAAATTTCAGTTAAACATTGAATTTACTTCTGAATTTAAGCTGAGCTTTTCTGAAAAATAGCTCAATCACCAAATAGTTATAATTCATAAGAAATAAATCAAATAATACACATATGAATAAATTGTTCTGTGATTTCAAGAAAAATAAATGACAAAAATGTCTAATATATACATGTTTTAGTTGAATATATATTTGTTATGTTAAAAGAGATAAATATCTTATTGGAAGTTTCCATATTTTTCAAAAACAGATGCACAGTTGTTAACCAGATAATTTGTTAAGTGTACATTATAGCTGAAAAATCAAATTGATCACAAAAATATGGTAAACAAAGTTGACATTATGAATACGCCAATGACGCGGGCCTGGATGCATACACCTTCCGTAAACAAATGACCACAAAACAAATTAAATGCAAGGTGCTAATTTTATATTTGGTAAATACATTTTATTCAAGCTGATACGAATTGTTGACGTCTTTGTTGACTAGTTTTGAAGTTGTGGCATCATTCTACGTAACAAGTCCCGTATACCTCTCCCCCCCCCCTTCAAAAAAAAAGACTTTTTCCAAAAATGTATACGTTTAAAATTTGCGAATGACTTAAAATTATCTTCCATTGCGATTTCAGAACACGCAAAAAGCATCTGATATATTAAAACTTCATTTTGTTACTTTGTACTCGCTGATTTTCTCATGGAGTACCGAAACCTATCTTTTGAACGTGACATTGAAAGAATGGTATTGTGTTCGGTTTTTCCCACAAGTAAAAAATATCCCGAATGTAAACAATCAACAAAGGCGACCGCAGGCAGTAGTTCCGAAATTTCGGTTAAATAATGTGATCGTAACTTGTTTGTTCTGGCTTATGAAGTGTGAAGTGTTTCCACACAATTCCCTACACAATTTTATTGGCTTAACCATGCACAGACTTATGCATTAAATAACAAAGCATGTGATATCTGAACGATAATACAAATTAAATAGCTATAAAATGCATACATAAATCCTAAATTTAACGAATCATCTACATGTATCACATAATTATTTATCAGTTCCTGTTAGGGAAAGATTCAAATACGTAGACAGAAAAAAACGATAAAATATGGAGAGCTGTTGAGGGCATAACTTAAATGCAAACTGCATGAGTTTTAATTACATATTATAATCATTATGTAACCATAACCATATTTCGTCACCAATTACGATGTTGTTTTAAAGCAATATGTTTTGGTCACAAACAGTACTGATATATACTGATACTTAAACAAGCAAAATTAAATGCAACATGAATTGATTTTGTTTTCAGTAAGAACTGTCAGATAAATAAAGTATATACACGTTGGAAAATACGTTTAAAGGACTCATTTTGCTAAACCTGCAGTGAGAACCAAAGTTACCTTTCATTTTGACAAAAATTCAGTTTTATATACTAGTTTAAGACAATATTTTATATTAATGTTAGTTTATGAGAAATATTTACATAATTGAAGTACTTGTTAACAAGTCACATTTTGCTTTTAATACAATTACAGGACTCTGTAACAACAGATATACACGAATAGAATATAATACAAGTCTCTGGACACATTGCAACACAATTAGATTAAAATAGTAGGCCAAAGGCATATCATGTCACATTTAAGTATGCTTGAAAGGGAAGCTGAACCCAACGACGGAGACTCACACCATCTCTAATATTTTAAGGACAATGATGCCACTTCAAAAACATACTAGCTACACTTTGTGTTATCTTCAATATATTTTCATTAGTTAGTGTTTGCATTAACTGATATTTTTAATATCACGAATGGTTCATTAAAGCAGATCTATAGGTACTGTTAAATCATTAGATTATACCCATGACATTGTAAATACGATTTCTAAATATTCACTTTTAATTACAAGTTCTCTCTATTCGTTTTGTGTTTAAGACACTTTTTTCTCAAGACCATAATATTGCATATGGGAATCCGACAAGAAAATCTATCGACACAGATATTTTTGCGTGTTATGTTAATCAGCTAATGTTTCGCTTTCGTTCTAATTACTGTGCATTCAAAGACAAATATATACTTTTTTATTCAACCAATAGGATATTCGGTTTTAATCAGTTCTTCACGGTTATTTTGTCTGAGCTAAAAGGTTTTGTAAGAATTTTATTACTTAGCACTGAAACTGTCAATGTGCGTACTTAATGTAGTTTTTGTAAATGTAACTTTGTGGGTCTTCCTGGAGTACTTTTCGAGATGTGATGTCTTACAATTTCTAATTATATTAATTGTACTTTACGCTAAGTGTAGAGGGCATAATAAAAAGTTTCTCTGGACGATGATTGTGTGCAAATAGAATATTATGATAGAAATGTTGACTGCATCAAGTAAACTAACATATATGTTTCATTATATTGTTTTTAAGATTTGTGATTATCTCCCTTCAATATGAACGTATTTAAAACACAGAATAATTGTTTCCTTTGATATCAATAATCATATTTTCAAGTTTAACATTTGCATTTGGTAGTTATTGGGATATTTCAACTAACGGGACAAAACATTTTAAAACAAGTATGTAGAAAATCTAAGATAGTCAAAGGGAGGTAATAATAATTTTACAAACTTAATGTCTTGCATTTTTAATGCATTTCGGCAAAATATATATAATTGTGAATGCAAATCGTTGACATGTGTGATAATTTGATTATATATTCATAAGGCCAAAATATGTTCTACGTACGCTAAAATAACTCCAGGATAGGAAAATCAAAGTTTCAAAATTATTAAAGTGGAAAACTAACATGCATTATGCATATAGTGTTTTTAAATACATGCAAATGATCAGTTGTCAAAGTTTCAAACAAATCCATCTTTGCACATGGCTAATGTGAATATAAAGCTGACATTCAAGTGCTCCTCCTCCCCGTCATTTATTTTCAACCACTGATATTTTGGTTTCTTTATTCAGAGATCTGCCGCTATAGACATGATGTTGTGCTCATGTGATGATCGTCCTTTTCATCATTTTATGCCTATTCCCTTATATATATCTTCTTTGCAGATAATACAAAAAATTGAGAAAAGGCGTATCTCTTAGTGATCTATTTTTAGCTTAAGCGATTACATAGCACTTGACGGGGCCACAGTAAAATAATGTTGCACAAAAATGTGCTCTTACTAATTTAGTATTTTTAAACAATTTATATAAATCTTTTTTATATTATTTAACTATATTTAGGTTATTGCATTTCTATTTCTAATTCTAAATATTCAGACTGATCCGTCGCTTGTTTTCTTTTCATATTCATTCTTATCTATTCAAGGCATGCAAATACACTTGCAACCTGATGGATCAGATTCTCTATGTATAAATAACTGCTGAAACATAAAATAATTTGAGCCGCACCATGAAAAAACCAACATAGTGCATTTGCGACCAACATGGATCCAGACCAGCCTGCGCATCTGCGCAGTCTGATCAGGATCCATGCTGTTCGCTAACGGTTTCTCTAAATGCAATAGGCTTTGAAAGTGAACAGCATGGATCCTGACCAGACTGCGCAGATGCGCAGGCTAGTCTGGATCCATGCTGGTCGCAAATGCACTATGTTGGTTTTCTCATTGCGCGGCTCATATAATCAATTATAGAAGTGAGCTAAATCATAATTAACATACGACCATTAGCTAAAAGCAAATGGTCGATGCGGGTAATGAAGCATGCAAATAACTGCTGTAACAGATTATTTACATGTTTTCAATTTAATGATAGTAACAGGAATAGATACTTTTGTCTTCTCTCTGATAAAAAGTAGTCTCTACAATATTGTTCTTTCGTTTTATATACGTCTTATACACAGCTGTCTATATACATAGCTTTATTTGCTTGTCTCCCCTGCATTTTTTTCTTTTATATGATAGTAAATATCTATTCCAAGCGTAACATAATAAAAATATTTCGTTAAAGGAATAAACACTTTAGTAATAGTTTAAGACGTAAAGTCAGAGATATTTAAAAGAAGAGAAATTTTGTGCAATGGCAATCAGTTACATGACTTTGTGAGTATTATTTAGCGCCTACATTTAACAAGGAAATACTAAAAGCATGGCAGCCTCGCGTATAGATAGGAGATGAATGAGATGAATGAAACACTATTGACTTCAATTGGTAAAATTATATCTTATTCAATAACTGTTTGTCACAATATCTCCAAATAAATTCTGCGCCGTATTATTTGAGTATAACATACATGTCAAACACTTAGATTCTATGTTACATCATTTAATAGTTAGATTTTTTGCACATAACTGAAGCATGTAAAATCTACATGATGAAGACATTTACTAGTATCATTTTAACTATTAACATAAATTAGAAACAACCAACGAGTTCCTTTTTTTTCAAACCTCGTCGTCTCCAAGTAACAGAAACATCTTGTCTGTCGTCTCAGAACTTATCTGAAATACGAAAGTCAGTTAAATTAATAATAATTTAATCCATGTTTTTACGCATTGAAATTCATGACAGGCACTTTAGACTGCTAAAATCAGTTCTTACTTGTTTTAAACACTATCTATATCATAAATCGGACAATACAGAACGTTGTGATATATTGCACAATCTCTTAAAATTGAAAATCATTATATGCGTTTTTACTGAAAAACAAAACAAAACAATAACAAACGAACAAAAGAAAAGAAAAAAGAAAACAAACCAGCAGCACACAAAACTAATGGAGTTATTCTAACATTGCCTGACACTAGAAATAGATATCGTTATAGCTGACTAGCTCCTGTCGAAGTTAGACATTAATTTACTTTATCTAAATAATGACCATTACTTACACTAGAAACGCTAGGCGTAATTGGCCTTTCCGCTTCGTCGCAGTCATCCAGTGGAGAGGTCATTACACGCTGCCTAGCAATATTTCTCAGGGTGATCACCGTGCACACAATCATAGCTGCACCAATCATGCCTACACCGATAGGTACTAGGACACTTATTATATATCGTTGATTCTAAAATACATCAAATAATGTCGTGTACAAATATAGCTGCACCAGTCATTCCCAAACCTATAGTTCCAAAGACACTAATTATAGGGGATTTATCCACGGCGCGAAGCGCGAAGCGCCGGGGATGAAAATCCCCGAGACGGTACGTCCGTATATTATGTATTCGTCTTGTTGTCTGCATATACTGAGGCAATTTTTCGATGTTTTCGTCGTTTATATACACACGCGATGTTGTCGCATGAACATCCGAGCACCGAATCAGTCGTAAAACTCGTAACGCGCTAACAAGATTATCACCTTTTCGTAATGGAAACGTACATGCAACTGAAAACACTTTAAACGTAAGGAAGTTAAAGGCCGTCAAGTTTCTGCGTGGAGTGCAACAACAAAAAAAATCCTAAAGCTAGTGCGAGACGCTGAATGACGTCACGTCACGGCTTCCGTAAATTTTAGCAAAGTATGATATTCGCTGTAAAAGGTATGATGACCAAATGTAAACACAGTTTAAGCAAAATTCATTTCTGAGCGTGATATTCTTTCTAAGCGGATATATAAAGATAAATCCCCAGTACTAGGCGGTGCTTTAATTCATATTATATAGTTGGTTCTGAAATTAAGGTAGTAGACCTGTAATGTCATTCGGCAATTCCTGTGTGATAAGATATTCGGCATTGTTCGGATGTAAAAATAGCTCAAAGAAACAGAGAATGCCTACGGAAATTACGTAATTTGCCGATTGTCATTGTGGGTCCACTACCTTAAGTAAAATGAGCCGCGCCATGAGAAAACCAACATAGTGCATTTGCAACCAGCATGGATCCAGACCAGCCTGCGCATTCGCGCAGTCTGGTCAGGATCCATGCTGTTCGCTTTCAAACCCTAATGCAATTAGAGAAACCATTAGCGAATAGCATGGATCCTGACCAGACTGCGCGGATTAGGCTGGTCTGGATCCATGCTGGTCGCAAATGCACTATGTTGGTTTTCTCATGGTGCGGCTGAAATATATAAATAAAGCCTCAACTGTAGTACTGATAAAAACTAGGATATTAATTATATATCAAATGAAATATAACCGTATACAACTATATCTGCAGAAGGCACACCTATACCACTTTAAGTATTTATTTTCATTAACAGCAGCAAATGTAAAACAACCGTTATTTTCAAGGCCTTTTACAACATTTATCTGACCAAATGGTCATCAACACTTCTATATTATTGTTAGTCTTTGGGGAAAATGATTGACAGAAACTGTTGAGTTCAAGTACATTGTAAATGTTTATCGACATTCCAATTATACTGGGAAGGATTCAAATGCTCTTGCATGAACTAATGACACACACAATGTTTCCACTGGGAAGTAATTACTAGCTTGAAGTAGTGAAATAGGATTGAAAACGACAAATGGTCTTTTTCAATATCCAATATTGTTGTTATTTCTACATATAACGTGGGTGTCTTTATTATGCATATTGCTTTGGATTTACGCGAAAGTGCAGAGAGTTCCTGTATCATTTTATATATCTTTACATTTACAGTTCTAATGAAAGTAATAGCGTTTACAGGTACACGTTAATTCTGTTAACTTATATAATATTGCTCTATTACATATTACCTTACTATCAATAGCAATTACGTATTTGCACGGGATTGAATCACAGTTTCCATGCCAAGGACCGAAAGTAAGCTCTGTACCGACTTATTGCACGTCATGGGTGTGTGACAACATTTATGACATCATTTTACTCTCAGCTATCACTTTAACTAATTATCTAATGTCGATATTTTCAATTTTACGCTAAACAAATTATGGAGAAAACTTTCTAGCGATTTGGCTCATTAAAAGGCAACTAAACAGCGCATCTTTCATGGTAACTAGCATGCTTAGCTTATACTGACACAACATTTTACGATTGCCATCCCATGCAATAAACCTTGTAATATTATGAAATGTCGGTAGTTCTACCCAGGTGCCTATCCGTGATGATTTAAAATGCACGCCGGGGCATCTGGGGTCTTCATCTATCATCAGAGCGGTAAAGTCGCCTTTTGACCTATATTTGTTTCGGTGTGACGTTTTTTTAATTTATTAATTGTCCGGCATGTGTTCATGCATATGATGTTGATTTTTATAAAAATAAAACTCAAATAATTGACGAAAGTAATATGTCATTGTATAAGCGGTTATATTGACACTTGCACTTTATCATATTTTTGAGCATACATTATCAATTTCTTGAAATAATTAATTTTCAGTGTAGGCACTCTACAGCCTATTGTTTCGACAGATGACATATATCTCAGAGGCATATAAAAGCCAAAATAAGTGATTAGCAAGTACTCAGAAGTTTAATTGTGAATACATTTACTAACTGGGCACTTACAGCATAGCTCCCGACTAAGTGCTAATTTCATATAATAAAAATTATAAGTACGGCTATTCTTCTACTTTCTTGGTGTCAGATTTAAATTGTTCATGCGTAGTCTTCTGTTTAATAATGCTTTCAAAACTTTTCATTTGGATGAAAATCAAGAATTAAAAAACGAATATAAAGATACATGTTTTTATGCTTTATACAGCTAAAACGCACTAAAACGTTGTTTTACTTCTTACATATCCTGCTTCGTTTTATAAAAAATGAAATACTTACAGTGTACTTTTTAGTTCAAAAGAAAACGAAGCAAGCAATTTAGTGTCAAAAATGTCAGGCGAAGTTGTTTATTAAATTGATTATCTTTAACCCTTTTGTTATCTAAGACAAGAATTCTTAAATATTATTTTTATATCAGCTTTGTATATGTCAAAATAGACTTAAAGTCCATCTTCATATTAATTTGGAAAAATAAAAATATAATTAATCGTTCTGATAGCTTCGGTTATGTTATAAATTTATTTCACAATCAAATTGTCAAAACAGTAGTATTGTGGTATTTATTATCTTTATGTACGAATATATCAGCTACGCGATTTTATTATCTGTAAGAAAATATTTCTGAAAATGATTGATCAGCTTTGCTGTTTTAATGCAGGCCTAAAGTGATTTTCTAAATACTGCTGAGAAATAATTTATCTTGTATCATTTCTACAACAATTTTTGCTGATATATTGTTCATAATGAATCACGGCAAACGAGGAATATTAGGCTATTTATGTCACTTAGCTGCAGAAATATCAAATAAGATGCACAATTTATAGCGTGCTTGTCACGCTAGAGAATACTGTATGGCATGAAAATAGTTTAGATGCCTTGATCTAATATTTGCAAAATGCACGTCATTTACGCAAGAACTAAACGGATCAATTTGAAATATCTTGTGTTATGCATGCTTTAAAAGACCGTTTTTGTCAAATGTAGGAATTTATAACATACCTTAAACATCATTGCACCCAAAGGTTCGTCTTCCATTGGGACTGAAAATGATCAAATATGAAATTTATAAATGATAAAATACCATTGCTTACACATATTTTAAACAAAGACCTACCGTATTTTGACACAGCACAAATATTACTCATATAATTATATGTAGTTCTATCAGTATTAGACTACTTCTAAATTCTGTATTATTTTATACCAAGTCAATTTATATATGTATCATATATATTTCATTTTATCATATGTAAAAATATCTATCTTGATAAGAGGCGCGTGATCCTTAATAACTCCTATTAGACCTAGTTTCTAAACTTAATTATCTAATTCTTAAGTTAATGGATATATTCGTTAAGCTCGTAAAGTAGACTGCAATTACTACAAGCCTCATGCTCCAAGAAATGTTCCCCCAAGACCCCACCCCAACCCTTTTCACTACACCATCTCCATTTTTATACGTTGTATATAACAGATATGTTTTGAAGCAACCCGTCTTCTGTATTATACACTACAGCTTCTATTGCGGCTGGCGAATGTTTGATCTTTCTGCGTTTATTGTACTAGGTTCTTCCGAGAAATTTACCCTTATCTTTTTTTTTTTTAAATCGCATTATCGCTGTAGTTTTCGACTTTAATCTTATTAGCATGTCGTCAATAAATGCGTTTGCAGACATTGTAATATCTTGGGAGAAGATTGAGACCTTTTGTTTTGAATATTTAATTTACCTAATTGTAAATGGTGCTGCAATTGTATCTTCTTTCTTTCTAAAATGAACGTCTGAACTCGATCATCACCATTATGTGTGTGGTATGGAACATTATGTATATTGTTATTCAGAACCTTCTCGGAAAATAGTGTTTCCTTTTCATGTGTATTTGTATGTTGTGTAGGTAATTCTTCTGTTGTAACAATATCGTTGTTATTTCCTTCGTTAGATGTGTTGTTTATATTCTTGTCTGAAAAATGCAACGTGTTCATATTGAGAAAAGAGTCACTTTTACTGTCACTGTCTATCCACGATTCAGTATTTGTAACATGAAGCTCATCAGTATCCTCTATCAAGTCTACCGGATAAGGTTTTTCACTACCAAACATATTTTCGCTGATATTGTATAATTTTCCAGATTCCCTATTTGAAAACGCTTCGTAGTTTTTTGTTACTTTTGTAATATTCATGGTAACATTATAGTCATAAGTAAACCCATCGGTTTCGTTGTAAACTGTTGTTTTTTTATTTGCACTTCTAGCAGAGGAAGCACTCATGGAAATTAAAACTGTTATTATCACTGGCCCAGATTGCATTTTGCGACTTCTTTAATCTAGGGCATCAAAGCAATATGTCATGTAAAAAGAACTCAGCATTTGCTCATACGTCGGTAAACGTCAGAAATTGAATATCTTATCTCGATCAATGAACTTACCTGAAATACAAAGCCAAATACTATAAAATTTGTAAATACTGACGCTACTTGTCAGCTGGATAACATGCTTTTACTGGGTATTGTTTAGAGAGCTCATTCTATCATATTTTAGGAAAATAAGAATACTTGATTATCACTGTGAATATAACGAACTCATTGCTCAAAACTCATAATGTAGAAGCAGGAGATACTATGTAAACGCAATTTGTTTGACTTGTATGTATGTTCTACGAACGCATCCTCCAAAAACAAAATCCTATATCAGTGTATTCATGTATGTATATATATGTAAACGAAAAAACTCATACGCATGCAATCATTGACAAAATAGAAAAATAGACGACAATCCCATTAAGACACTCAATGGAGGACCGACTTTAAAAGGTTAGTGGCAAATGGGGATCTTGGATCCGTGAATTGCACTATTTATCCCACTACATTGCAAAATTAAGAAAAGTGAAAAAAAGTATTCCGCCAGGCGAATCCATTACGTATGTATTAATTACAAAACATAAAACAATGCTCTTGTTGTTTTCAAATATATTAACGAGAATTTTAATAATTGTAATAATTACGCTCTTGTATTACTCTATATTCGAAACATCGTAGGAGTTTGGATCAATTGCATGTGCTGTATTTTACAGTTGTTAGTAATGAAAAATATATTTTAGATACTATTGAAATGATGTAAAGTAGTGTGACCAGTAATAAAACTAAAGCTATCAACAGATGTGATTCATACTCCAACTAATTGCATTGTTTGAAAAAAGGTTTACCACTGTAATAATACTCACTGTATCTTTTGAATTCTACTCATTGTACCTTAAATGTTCAATCAGGGATATACTTTTCATATTGATAAATATTTTTTAAAGAATTATGGTTCTTATACACTTCATATCTAATTAACAAAGGGTACAGTTATGGTTCTTGCACATGACACATCATCATGTCATGCTGATCATTGGTGCCAAATTTTTTGAAATCCTTTCGTGACTGACAAAGTTACAGACCGGACAGGAAACCCAGATAGACATTTTTATAAAGGAAGATAATTCAAAAGTGAGAGGATATCATTTAGGGTTCTTGCACATGACACATTGTCACAATCCATGAATGACAAAAGTACATAACGGACACAAAGAAATTGAAGAAAAATGTATTTTCGGGACAATTTCTAGGAGCAAGACGGGGAACAATTTTAACAATAATTGGATCTGCTCTGTGAACCTGACTTAAGGTCGTTACAATCTGGTTCAAAATAATCTATTAATGATTTCAGAGATGTATGAAAAATCAATAAATTTTCCATCTTTTGTAAATCTAAGTCAGACAGGATAACAAAGTTTGTCAAAAAATCAATAAAAAAGAATGAAACTTAAATAGAACTCAATATGTAAACATACAATATAATCGCATATTTGTGTGTCGTGTTTCAACCAAATGCAAATAGGTTTCAGAAATATTAAAAGAAATTTTTAAAGTTAAAAGGGAAAATCATTCCGTCCATTTGGAAACAAGGTTCAGGGTTGTTGGATATAGTATGTGAACTTGTTTATATGATCCCTTAACAATTTTGATTTCAAAACAAACTGCTAAATGTGTTTAATTGCTTTCCATAGATAAATATTTAATGGATATTGAATATAGGGATAGCGTACTGAAGTCATGTTGTAAATACTTCTACTATCTATGTACAAGTTACAAATCTCATCATTTTAGAATATTTCATACATTTCAAACAAAATAAAAACTTTGGGAAAATGCAACAATACAGAACATATACTTTTATGGAAATATATTCACAAGATAATTCTAAAAATGAGTAGAAACTATAAGATTAAAATAGAAATTTACACTTATAAAACGGTACACATTATGTGTACTGATTCATTGTCTTTACAATTCATTACTCTCGCAATAAGCTTTATGTTATGAAGCAGTGCAAGACCGTGCGATTTCCTGATAAGTATTAACTTTATCATCTACGATCACAGACAGAAGAGAATTGATATCCTATTGACTGTAAATAGCTTTATCTGTCTTTTCCAGATTGCGTTCTGTATTTCTGTACTTAAAGCATTTCGTTACAAAAAGATTTGCCACCAAAAAAAAAAACAAAAAAAACAACAACATAGAAACATGAAATGACAAGTTCGTAGAATCTTTCAACATTGTTCAATTACCTTTTGAACTTTTCAATATTTCACAATTTAACCAGTTAAAAAGTACTATATTTTTGCATATATGCAAGACGTCACTTCAAACAAAACAACAACAACGGAAATATGTTGTTCTAGTAATATTGTGTGGCTAAATCATGTCATATTTAGGAAATATCAAGCTTGTCATTTTTATTCAAGTATTAAAGTCAAGGTATGTCTTTTCTATCTTCTAACTGAGTACATTTTTGAATAAAGATATACTTATTTAATATGTAATTACTTGAACCTGTTTTTGCCATTACTAGTAGTGATGTTCCGATTGTCGCCGATGATTGAGTTATCGTCGCTAAAGTTTCAAAGTCGGCGACATCGATTCTGACCACAAGAAAATCAATTCTAATCCCTAATTTTCTTGAAAAATTAAAATTCAGCTTTACAGACTTTTTCAGATACCTCTCGCTGTTTAGCATACATACTTTTGCGTTTTGATCATATTTGGGTTAGTATAATTTATCAAAATATATACTCTTTACAATGGAGAACGCTGTCTTTTCCAGACAACAAATAAAAAAATCTCGATTCCTTATGAATACTTGTCAAATAAAAAAAAAGAAAGATGAATTAGGCCGCGCATATTCAGAGTTACAATACTCGAGGAACTTGTTTAATCGTCAATTTGCCTGATATGAATATGTGATTAAGTATTATGATACAGTTGATTCTGTTGAACATATAGTAAGATACCTTGTGTAAAACCTGCATTTATCAGAATTGAACATTATGGTGACAGCCGTATATGTTAAAGAAGAACATTTTACATCCTTTCAATGTACCGTCCTGATAACAAGATGTTGTATACATGAGGTCACTTTGTAAACGGGTAAAATGTGTTAAGAACAAATTGTCTTATTTATTTTAAGTCAGTGATATATTATATGGCTCAGACATTACATATTCTTGTTCCATGTTTTTATCTAAGACGTGATGATGAAAAATCAGCTGGAGAAGATAAAAAAATGAACACTGAAATCTAAAATCTTTCTAAGATTTCACCATATACTTAGAACCTTTCGATGTTTAGATAACAATTTGCTTCTCTGCTTCAAAAGTATATAAAATAAAAATTGATGTCATACTTAACTATTGTATGCCCGTTTCTAATTCGGTAAATATGTATTCAAATAATCTACTCTGCTCCTTATAAGTACATAATATCAGCAGTTATTGTCTTTTTAGTTTCTTTTCTGGTATAATGATTTAAAGGAATCCATGATACAGACATATTCCAGATCAATATACTAAAAGTACATGTATAATTTTCATTCTTGTCACAATTTTTTGTTGGTATTTTTTCGGCCAAGAATAAGTCATGTTAGAAATGACATGTTAATACACTCTTTTCTCCAGAATGCTCATTGACGAGTCAAAGGTGTTACAAAATTTATAATAAGTTATGACAGTTGTCACGCTTAATGGCATTATAAGTAAATTAACCAGCATTCTGATCACGCAGAATAAACAGCATTGTACATTTAGCTTTAAAGTACTAGGGTTTTGGAGTATCGCTCTTGCGTTTATTTTTTGTTGTTAGAATTTTGTATGCCCGATACTCGCATTCATTATTAAAATTAGCTTAGGTCATAGGCAATAACCAAACATTGATACTTCGATAGTTAGCAAAATGAAATAGCGGTTAATTGTACAGGAAATGTTGTTGTTGTAGCTATAGTTACATAGGAAACTCTGTTACATCACACTTTGTCAGACGGGTTAATTTCATTTACAATTTTATGTTTAAATTGATGTGTGTTATAATCTGGTATTAATTTAATTGCTGAACAATTATTTTCTTATTTAATACTTATTTGTTATTGAGTACAAACTAGCAAGCAACAATATACTTATCAGCAGAATTATTTTTTCTCTTTTTACGAAATGTTTTAAATTCGTGTGAAAGGATTGAACATCCGATTATAGGAACATAAATGCTGATGTTTGTCTAACATATTTGTTATATTAATGGTAAATGACACATTTTCAAATAAAGACCGATTTCTTTATCTTCAACTTCTAAATGTATATTTGAAATATAATGAATACTTACTCTGAAAAGCTATCCTTTTTCATTATCTGATTCTTTCTCTCTATCTACAACATACATCCGAAACAACTGATCGAATATATTGTCGGTAGAGCTCTCCGTGTCATTGAACAGTTTGCCATTGAATAAACTCCTGCATGTATTGGACAACACTACTGACTATGATGATCTCGCTTACAAAATTCTATATTTTCAGGTTACTGAACATTCCATTTCAAGGGAAATCTGAATAAAAGCTATCTTCGTATATCTAAAATTATACATTTTTTACTTGGGATACAATTCCCAAAGTCAACTGAGTCAGACATTGTATTCAAATATTTTCTATCGGATTAAAATGATAGTTGAAGTTTGACACGGTGCGTAATGATAAAAGATATATTTCTTGGTAAAAAAATTACGTACGATGCTATAAATCCTATAATAGATACAATGCCTTAAATAAATTTTCCTTCTGAAAGAGTAAACTGTTTTATATGTTGAACATTCTATTCTTTTTTGTTACCTTGACTTTAGTGTTGTTTCAAGGGTCTCCCGAACATTCAGTGTTGTGATATTTTCTAGTTCTTTGGGATCATGGAGTCTATTCAATATCTGTGTAACAGAATACAGTTTAAGCCAATGTTAGTTGCACGTTATTTATCCTCTCGTGAACAGACTCAGTTACTATCAAATAGAAAAGTGGAACAACGATGGGATGTTGCGGTTTGACCGAGCCTGTTCATGGACGGTATTGGACATGCATGCTATCGTCCGCACCCTCTAGCCCTGTGCTTATCAGAATTTAACATCTGTACATGATACACGTGAGAGACACTAAAGATGTGTTCATAACGGAGGAGTACATAGAAACTAATGAGAATCAAGTTTTTCCATGATTTTGCTTGGTTGTAGTATATGCTTCCAAAGGATTTAATATAGATTTTATTTACAAATTAAGATAATGTTTTCATAAACTGATGTCTTAAGAATGTATCAATAAATGAAACTATACATGAATAAATTAATATATGACGTTTGATCTTTAGCACATATTGGCAATGCAAGTTCTTCAAGCAGTAAAGAGACGCCGCGCCATTAACAAACTTATTTTTGCTTCCTGATTCTAAGGTTACTAGTAATATCACGAATTTTGGACGAGCGATTATGGTAGCTGACTTCAAATCTCGATCGATGTGTATAATTATTTTATGTGAGGAAGCCATCCAGTCTGTGTATTACAAGTCATTGTTTTACCAAGGTCCTTGCGTAAACTAGTATTTCGTGAACAGTTTATATTCATATTTTATTTTTCATGACGTACGACCTTCATATTTACACTTGTTCTATACATATGTATATATTGTTAAGTTATTAAAACTTAATTTTGCGCAATAACTTACTAACTCAGATGACAAACATTGTTGGCACATAAAGTTCCTCAGGGGACTATCATAGGTGTTGCTATATAACAGCTTAAAATGCAAATGACATAAGCAGACTCCCTAGTGAACATTCAAATGATGTTAAATGTTGTAATATCAGACGCGAACGAGAAGAAGTTGTAATATCAGTTACTTCTGTCTGGACATTTTCATCATATCGTCTGTAAACAGGTTACAAATCATTTCGAGCTGTACCACGATCTGCGAATAAAGGATATCATATTTTTTAATACTGGACACATATAAATCCATTTGCAACAATTTAACTACGGAGATTTCGTTTAAATACTCTGTTATGGCATATTTGACATTTAAAGCCAGCTCTCAATCAAAATACAAGGATAAAGGTCAAATAAGATCAACGGCGTTCAAAGAGCTCACTCTCCAATTTGAAACCTTAAAGCAATGTATGTATTATTGTATACATCATTACAAGATACATAAGATACAAAGGGATAGTCCAATATGTAGACAACGAGCACACACAGAAATAAAGAAACACAGTAGGACAATGCCCTGACAAAAACACAATGGAGGAGTTAAACCGGCTAATGGTGCATCAAACAACACTTTTAACCACCGCCATCTAACACATGTTAGATGTATGACATAATATTGAGTTCTAGTTAATAATATTAGAATATCAATAGATGCTGAAAATATATTTAACTCAATCAAAAACAGCTAAGTTTAAACTGTAACCATAAAATGATGGTATGAAGTTTATGCTTCATATTGTCATTATGGCCCATTGACATGCTGTTGAAGTTGGGTTCTCCAGTTTTCTGATAAATCTTTCCTTCCCATCGTAAATAACAGATAACTAATTGTTTATTTCATTTCAGTATTGGAATGTAAAAGGCAAATATAAACAAATAAGAATTTATGTATTGTAACAGTTACAGTTGAACATTAAATGGTATTTCTATATCATGTAATAACACAGCATCAGCAGCAATACATAGAAGATGTTTGTTTGTTTTATTGTAAGATCGGAACATTTTTCACCGAGTGGACACTATAATGCAATATTTATGTTAATTATGGTGTTCACAAGTGAAATATCTTTCGATCTTACACTGAAACAAAGAATTTTTCTTTTCATTTTATGTATTTGCAATGGGTTTAACCAAATTATATCCAGTTAACCGCACAACGTCACGTGCATATCGTCATGACGTCATTTTGTCGAGGTCAAGATATCTATGTAGAAGATATTTTCATTTTATTACGAATGAGTGTATATCTTTGTGATTCTGTAAGTATTCTTATACATCTGTATCTTTGATGAAGTACGAATGTTTTACGAGGAATGTTCGCTTATTTATAATTCATATTCTTTCGCATTCAATTGTAGTACCGTAGCAGTGAAAAATAAAAATGATATTTTCAATGAAAATATCGATTTTATTTCACTGATAAAGTTCAGTATTGTACTGAAGAGCATAAAATAAAAATAGATACATTCCTAATGCACTGAAAGACATTTAATTAAATTGATTGGGATCAATGTAGGATAATTGTTTAGATATAATAATTGATAAAAATGATACTGACTGTTGATCTGATTGAGTAATGTGAATTGGCATCAAGGTTTGCAATGCTACTGTTTGTATCTTAACTACACATAGTTGTTCGGCTGCTTTTGATTAGACTTGTTGATAATTGATATCAATTGTTGTGCAATGATCATCAGATAACAATAATATTCATGTTATTCGTCCTAAATACTCAAAATGATTTCATGGTCAAGATATGCGTCGAATAAACAGAATTGTTTTACTGTGAAATATTTAGTTGTGGATACAGCTTCTCGAAACACATTGCAAATTGTTCATCAGGAATTAATTCTTCCAATTGATATTTCAGATGTGTACACACGTGGATGCTGTCTCTGTTATTGTGAATGGTTTCCCATGATACGTATTGTTGTACAACAATATGGTGTCAAGCAATAAAGTGGTCTAGACAAGAAAATGAAAGAAATTGAATTTCATGTTATTTTCATTTTCTGTATATTACGACTAATGAATGATATTAGCGATTGTGAGAACATTGTGATCGATATGAGATGGGATCAAATTATAGAAAGTGCGAATAAAATAATTATTAACAGTAGATGCAGTATACAGTAAAAAGAAATAAAACACTATCAGAAGTATTGGATGGTATAACATTTATTTCATTTATCAGCTTCTATAATTGAATGTTTTAAGTATATTTGTGCAGACACAATCTAGCCATGTTGTTACATGTGTATACTGCATCGTTCTTTAGTTCATGAAATATATATTTTAACATAATTACGCTAAGCAGGTACTAGGGCCATGAGAGATGTTGGCCGTGCTATTATCTCTCTGTCATAAACATACTTAATCTATTACTTTGCGTACAATGCTTCAAAAGAATCGACTGATTTTATTACAAAGACTTATAAAGCTATATTGTCGATAGGATTTCAATACTCTTCCATGTATGTGTTTGCACTTTGATAATAAAAACTATGAACAGTACCCTCAAAAGTTATCCCTTTTGTTATATAATTATTTCTTTGTTTAAGTCAGTGTATCTTGTATAGTGTGGATGTCATATTTTCACTACTTAATAAAACTATAATTTTTCAGTTTGCTGTTTACAGAAAGCCTTACATCTATTTGAAAAAAAACTATGTTTTATTTTTTTTGTCATTTATGCTTTCTATAGATAGAAGAGCCACAGTATTTATGTTATTTCAGTCATAAGCGATAATTATTGTTCGTTCGACAATGTATACTAATTCATATTTCCTTACCAGATAAAATACATTGAAGATCTACCCTGTCTTTTCTACCTTGTTGCAAAAAGGGTAAGTGCGAGGCTGGCAGTTTCCAAACATATTTTAAACCTCAGTTTACTTTATCTAGGTTAATGACCATTTCAAGGCGGTGTCCCTATTTTCGACTTGCTTTTTTTCCCGCATGTATATACTGGCTGGAGCTCCCAACTGGTGATTTATGCCACCTGTTGTCTCTGAACTGTGCCCGACTGTGTTCCCTTTTTCGTTTTGTCCTACTTTTTTGTTTGTTTTGCTTTCTTTATCCGTGAGTGCGTGCGAAACTGGGGAGACTGCGTTTTTTGGAGCGTGTATTTCCCTGTTGAACATATATCCTTTATTTTTCCCTTTCCCTAAAAACTCACACTGTCTCTAACCCCATCGTTATTTTTGTATCTTGCATAAAATAAATTACACTAGTCGTTGAATTTTCCAAGAAATCCGTCTGTTTATTTTCCCACAAGATCTTCTTTTTGTGGCGGGTCTGCCTGTGTTTGCTGTCTTTTGCTTCCGGAATCTCAACACTTAGTACCCGTTAATCTTTCTTATGAAAAAATGTAGTGTAATGTAATTTGATTGTAGGAAACTTTTAAGTATGTAACGTATGTTCTGTAAGACAGGGCAAAAACAAGTTTGCTACCTCTCCTGCAAAAGTACATGGATCAGGTTCTTCTCACAGCAGTAAGCAGACTTTTCAAAGAAAATGAATCGAAATGTTGCGGATTAAACATTCGAAAGAGTACACACAACACGGTTGTCTCAGTTATTGCGAATATGCCGTCTGAAACTAATAAATCTGTAAACAAACACTAGTGGCATGCGATATTATTGCCTACAACAGAAAATGAATTGCTATTATATAATGTTTTAAAGTTCAGTAGTAATATCATTTTAGAACAATGGTTATATCACTTGTCATGTTAGATATTGCCTTTAATTGACTAGAAATGAAGCTTGTAATATGAATTTCCTAATGTTCCAGTTGTCACGAATTGTACTTTAAAACCGTATCTTAAAGATGTATTTTAAGTTATTGCAAAATGACAGAAAAGAAATTGTGAAAATTGCATTCTGTAAACAATCTTGAATTCGTTTTACTTTGAAGTGTGTATATATCTAATGACTTTTTCCCGCCCGCTTACTAGCTAAATAGGGAGAGCGCAGATTTACGGATTGTGGGGTCGAGAGTTCGCATGTTCTCCGAGGCGATTTGATAAAAGACTTTGTGTCTGAAATCATTCGTCCTCCACCTAGGATACATTTGGAGAAGTTATCAGTTACTTGCGGAGAACAGGTTTCTACTGGTACAGAATCCAGGAACACTGGTTAGGCTAACTGCCCGCCCGTAACATAACTAAAATACTGTTGTAAAACGGTGTTAAACCCAAAACAAACGCATACACAAACAGACATAATTAATAAAATGTATTTTTATTCAAAAATGCCCATAAAAATGCATTCTAGGAGAGATGTGTCAACCGAGACATATTTATTGAACAACAAGAATTTTGCTGATACTGTTTATATTGTGACTAAAAATATAATTGTATAAGTATTAACTTACAATTATACCCCAATAATATTTCAAAATAAATTGCAAACCATTGTCATTTTCTTAGACCTATAACTGCTAGAAACAATAGATATAATTAATGATTTTTCTTCTACAATCATTGTAAACCCGCCTGCTTGACTAATGCCTTGGTCACAAAACCGTACGATGTCCGTACGGTTTTAAAAAAATTGTACGAGTTCACTAATTTTAGAATCCTTACGGTCTCTGTACAATCGTAGCGTCTGGCCACAGTACCTACGAGTCCCGTACGATCTTTAGAGGATGCAATCGTAGGACATCGCAGACAAGTCGTGCGGAGCTCGCAGGGAGCCCGGCTCGTACGGTGCTCGCGAGTTCGTACGGCGCTCGCACGGCACTTCTACGGTGTCCTTGCGATAAGAATAAATCAGTTCGGCGACGCCTGAAAAATTTGCATTTACAATCGTAGGATATACGTACGGACATCGCAGATGTCTGTTGGCTCCTACGGCGCTCGTACGGTGTCTGTACGGTGTCCCTGCGACAAGAATAAACTAGTTTTGCGACATCTGAAAAAAATGTTTTTTTGTTGCCACTCGGCTGATCGTAACGCCCTGCGAGCCCCGTGCGGACATCGCACGTTCTCCATACTGTGTCCTTTATATCGTACGGACATCGTACACGGATTGTTCGAGTCCCCTACGATAGTCGTGCGAGCGTCAGCAAGCCTCGCAGTTTTCCCAATCCGTACGATGACCGTACGAGCTCCTCCGGGGCCCGTGGGGTCACGTACGGGGCTCTTGCGAGTTGCTCCCGACTTCGAAAACCTCTACGAGCTAGTAAAGAACTTGGGAGCTCGGTGAAACATTTTCACCGGGTTCCCGAGTCCTCTACGAGTTCAAGAAATCCGCAGAACGGTCGTACAAATCAACGTCCGTGCGGACGCCGTACGAGTTTTCTAAAATTCGATTGAAAACCTACTCGTTCGGAGCTCGTAGCGTTCTTGTGACTAGGGTATTAGTAGAGAGAACTCTGATATATGGATCACGGGGTTATTGGTTCGGTACCTGCGCGAGGTGTATGTTCTCAGTGTCGGATCGCAGGGTCATGAGTTCGATCCATAGGCGGGGATAATGTTCTCTGGGACGACTTGACAGAAGAGATTGTGTCTGAGGTTATTTCGCACGCCCTTACCTCTGATTCATTTGGATAAATTCGCAGGTTTATATTGATACAATGTAAAGGAACACTGTTTTTGAAAAAAGAAATACTGCGCCAAGCACAACACAAACACACAAAGCAATTATATTGATACAATACAAACGTATTCATTAAATTTTCATTAAATATCTCGAATTTCGTTAAATATCTCGAACGTTTGTGTGGGATCGAGATTCTTTTTGTTAGCCTTAAATAAAGCATATTCCAGTTTACGGCTTTGGTACGGCAAGCCAAATTGTAAATATGCTCCAAAATGTATGCTTATATTCTATAATAGCTATGCTACTGAAACAGCGAATTCCAAAGTCTTTAATTTCATTTTATATTTACTGATTATGTTAAGGTTAACAATGACTGAATTTACAGCAAGTTTCACCAGAAATATTCCGTTGTTTTACAGTCTGAGCAGTTTTCAATACTAAATACATGATTGTATGTTTGCATTACATGGGCTCACAGAGAAATGCGACAGTATAACGTCATCATTCAATTATGTGGTCGAAGAAAATGCACTCACATGTTCCACAGTGCAGTCTCTAAAGGAACAGGCACATTACCTTCCATGTTTGAACTAAACTTGCTTTACTGAGTCGGCAGATGAATTATTTATCCCTCATCCTGCTGAATTTTAGGTCACATTTCAATATGTTAGAATGTGTAGCAGTGCCCAAGAAGCTTATGGGTAACAAACAAACTTCAATCTAAATATAACCACACCGCTCCAAACGAATGAAACACTGGAACTTCAAATAAATAAAATATTAAGAATGAACAGATTATAAACACTACGATACGTGTTTTAAAATTGAACATACTACCTAACCCTGTTCGCATATCGATAGAATAGATAATATTTGTTCAAAGATATCATATCGAAATATATCCTTAGCCAAATATTTACAATTTGCTCATCACAGCATTAGGCGTAAAGTGGGGGTATGTTCGTTTTATTTAAAACAAACATTTCTTTTTATCTTCAGCATTGATATGTTAATATCATTTTACAATTTAGTTCATTTCACATGTGATGTGAGCCGATGGTCTAGTGGTAACACACTTGACTGTCAATCCATAGGTCCGGGGTTCAAATCCAGGTCCAGAAACTGGAATTTCTGAGTTGCTCTTGAGTGTCTCCCACCTAACTTAGAGGCCTGTACTGCTTCTTCCCAGGAAAGACGGCTTCGCGTGTATCGGTGCTATACAACGGGCACGTTAAAGAACTAGTCTGTCAATTCGCAATAAAGCAAGGCTAAGTTAGCCAGACAAGTCTGTATCTAAAAAGAATTTCTCTCTGTCCGTTCTGGGGGCTTTATCTCACTCTTTCCCTCTGGTCAGATCGCTCTGTATCTGTACTAGTAGAGGATGAATTTCGCGCCCTGTGTGGCTGCGTTTGCTATATGTAAAGCGCCTTTGGACGTGTATATCATGAAAAGGGCGCTATATATATCCGGTATAATAATAATAATAATAATAATTATAATAATAATAATAATAATAATTTATCGCTCTTAAGAAATAACGATTATGTTGATATGTAGATATATTGTTTTAGCATATTACGAGATACCTCTCTAATTAAGTATATTGTTGATGGTATTATTATTATTATTATCAATATTGTTATTGTTATAATATCAGATTTATATAGCACCTTTTTATGAAACACATTTTAAGGATCTACATATGAAAAGAAAACAGGAAAGATCAGGGGCCGTATTCATAAAGCATCTTAAGTATAAGTTTTGACTTAAGTTGAAGATTTTACTTAAGTTTGTGGTGATTTCAGCTTAAGTTTAAGTCAAAACTTAAGTCCTATTCATAAAACAGCTTAAACTTAAGATACGTAAGAAATGACTTAAGTCAGAAAACAAAATGGCGTCGTGAGTATGATTAAAGTGTTGTTTTTCAGATAAAAGCACTTTAAACATAATTATGCATGTTGTATCTGTCTGAAATTAATGTTGTTTTTTTTTAAAAATGTTTTCGTCCACAATAAAAGCCAAGAATTACTTATTAAGTTGTTTTATGAATAACAAATATACTTAAGTAAAATAAATTTCTTACTTAAGTAATACTTAAGTAAAATAATCAATTTCTTATACTTATACCTAAGATGCTTTATGAATACGGCCCCAGGGCTCCAAATTCATCCTCTACCAGTACATACATAGAACAATCTGAGGAGACGGACAAAGTTAAAGAAGGTACGCAGAAAAGAGAGAGAATTCTTTTGGAAATGGTATGCCCGGCTAGATTTCGATAGGCAGCTTGTTTCCTTAAAGAGAATTCCTATAGTTTTTTCCTTTCATAGAATTTTTTAAAATTCACATATATGATAGCAAAAATTGTGCTGAAAACAATGAATAAATATAAACAATAGGTCACCAGGCTTGTTTTTGTTAAAAATTGTTTTGAACACACCCACTGTTGCTGAAACTGCCAGCGATTTTATAACATTTTCATAATTTTCTGCTTTTTAAATAAATACCAACCAAAATATACACCAAGACAGCGCAATAAGGTTTTTTTTTCTTTTTACAGATTTTATTATATACTTATTTGATCTCATAGTCATATTTGTAATACTCTACCCTTACAGTAATGGGTACAAATGAAAAAAAATATTGTTTCTTATTCACTTTTGTGAACTTTTTTCAATGAAAAATACCCATAGTGAAGAATTTTTTTTTTAATTTTGAAAAAACTCTTTCATAGAATTTTTTCATGTTTTTCTTGTGTATAGATAATTGTATTGTGAGCACAAAAATGGCTAAAAATGTATAGGTCACCAGACTAATTTTTATGTTAAGACCGCTAGAATACAACACCTGTTCGGATGGAAAATGGCGCGAACCTGGCCAAATTGATTACATGTATGTGTGCTATAAGTTGAAAAAAAGTTTTAAAAATTCTTAATTATTTCTATAATTGAATACTAAATAATCTGAAAGGTGATATTGTCTTATCAGTACTAAGTCAATTATCTTATATTATATGAACAACACTGTCTTTTTACTAAAATGCGATGTGAAAACACAACCACAAAAATAGCAAGATACCTGTCAGGCATGATACTTGTCAATACAACATAAACCAGTATCAACATTTGATTACTGATAAAACTTATCAAAAATGTTATTTCATTCAAGATTCCTCATATTTAAGATTGTCTGTAACATGTTTCAACAAATGTTGACTTCAGTTCAGTTTTCCATAGAAAGTGTCGGCTGCGCAGAAAGATGCGCATAAAAAACTATAGGAATTCCCTTTAATGTACCCAATATATAGAACGGATATACGCAAAGCTCTCATATTGGGAAGAATCAGTATTGGCCACTAAGTTGGGTTGGATACTCTTGAAATTGCCAGTGCATGGAAGCGAATTCGAACACCGGACCTTTAGCGTGACAGTCAAGTGTGTTACCATTACACAAACGGGCAACCTTTTATCTACCTTGAATTTGTGTCTAGTCAAAGAATTGGCAAAGAATCTTTAAAATGATTGATTCTGTGTACAATTTTGACATTTATTTTCCATGATACAAAACATTCGTTTATCCGTATTCTTTTATACATGTATTTTCATAAAGTTTAAAGCTGCACATCGGCATACTAGAACGGGTTAAAACGCATTGTTTGCACATTAATTTACCTATGGGCTTTTCACTGGATTGGTGTATAAACAGCAAACGACATTAAGCAGACTCCCTAGTGAACATTTAAGTGGCGTAAAAAGCTATAATATTAGCTTTTTCTGTCTTAACAGTTTCGTAAATATGTTAAGAATAATTTCGAGCTTAACTCTTTCCCTACAATAAGTAATTTAGATTTTATAATGATGAAGGACATATCAACACATTAGCTTGCACGCTCTTAGTTAAAACAATGCTACATGTGGAATATGTACAGCCATGTTTAAAGAAAGCAACGATTTACCTATGGAATCATATTTCTTGCATACCAGACTGGGATTTCTGGTTATTTCATCGGTGCTGGAAAACTCCATTGTAAGATGACTCTCGTGCTGTAAATGACGTATAACGAACTACATCTTTACAGTAGATTGTGTAGTAATATGATGTTTTACGTAAAACAGGATAAAAATCAAATACCTTGATAGTTTCTCTTTGTTCCTTATAACATATTTCTCGATTCAAAAAATGTCATTTTACGGAAAAAAACATAACGTTTCACTGCAGATGATAAAACAAAAACCGGAACTATTAAGTTGTTTCCATCTTTTTAACGTTCCCGCGCTTTGTTGATACGCCCGTTTAAGAAAAAAGTGCTAAAAGAAAATCATTTGTTTGAATTTATTTTTACTATTATATGCTGAATATGGCATGCAAGAAAAAGATTCAATCACTCGTGGTAGGTGCAGATGGAAATATCCGGCTCTCGGGTAACTATTTAAGCGGTAACTCGGCAAGAGCCGGATATTCCCATCTGCACCTACCACCAGTGAAAGAATCTTAATATAAGCTATGCAATATGCATTAAACTTCGCAGAAAACGTCAAAGTAAACATCTGGACGGCAGAACTTGCTATCTAATATTTCCTAAAGATGGTGTCAGAAGTGGGATTACACTAGTTGCTATATATTTCAGACGTTAGCAGGAAATACCACAATAATTATAGGTCATGACCCGGTATTAAGCTACCGGATTAATTGTTTGTATCTAGTTTACAAACTGTTCTTCAGCTTGCCTTTCATGCCAATTTAAATTCCATTGCACTCATTTTTCAGATAACTACTTTATTAACTTGTGCAATAATTCAAGATGCAATTATTATAGGTTATTAGCTTTGTATCGGGAAATATCCACGAGTTCTCAGCGGAAATATTGCGCGACTTTAGGAGCGCAATATTCTTCCGCCGAAGAACGAGTGCATATTTCCCAATGCAAAGGTAATAACCTTTTTATTACATACACATCTACACGTATACATGTAATGTAAATATCATAAATTTGTTCAATAGCCTGAATAGGATTGACAATACTGGACTAAATAGAAAAAAAATAGTGCAAGAACAAACATTGAATTACATCACGCACCCGATATGAAATTCAGGCATCAGTGTATGGAAAAATATTGACGTTTCCGGTACCAGTGTAACTTAACGGGGAATAGAAACGTGTATGTAATAATAACGCATATATTGCATTTTAACACCATTGCAGACTGATATAAAATTTTATCTGAGAAAGTTCGATTTTATTAACCCTATATTAAGACAAAATTGATTTTAAGAGGTTACAAAAGCTAAGTTGTTTTTTGCTCTGTTAGCTGTATACGTTCATGGATCAGAGTCTTCCCGTGACAAAGTGCAGACAAATTGGCCAATAAAAGTAAATGAAATTTTTGCTGGTGATAAATTCAGAAGTGTACAAAAGTCATAGCTTTCTCAGTTATTTAGATATTGCCTTTCCTCTGAAATTAATAATAATACAATAACGAGACAGAGGCACGAAATACTGTAGTATAGAAATGAAAATGAAATGTTATTGGCTATTGTGTTCAGTTTTTGTATTAATGTTAGACCTTTAAGACACATAAATTATATGTGGAATGGAGGAAAAATGAAACAGAAGGCTAGTTATTGTTAATTTGTAAGCTAGATATGGTTTTAAGTGGGCGTACATGTCTTAAAATAAAACTATGCGAAATGAAAGACAAATCCAGAATATGCGATGTTAAAATGCATTATTAGGGATAATAGAATGGAAAATTATCATTTTAAACTGGATGTTTTATGCAAAACAACAAGAAAAAATAACAAGGATATATATTCAATAGAAAAAGCCACGTCAGTTTGGATAACGCATCTTCCACAAGCCACCCACAGCAATTTACTAGTAATGCATGTGCGATGTTGAACGCGTTAGTGCGTGTGCGTGCGTACGTGCGTTCCAGCGTGTATGTATGTATGTATGTATCTTTAGTTTTGAAAATAGGTAGGTATGAAGATGCGTTGCAAGGTACGTACGTACGTTCGTACGTACGCTAGTATGCTTATATGTAGACAACAAAGACGAAGCAAACAAAATAACCAGCTCAGAACTGTCAGTAGCTTAATCATCATTGTTAACTACACTTTAAAAGAAACATATGAAAATATTCTTGTTAACATATAAATCATGCCTGTACGCAATAATATGGTCTAAGCAAACAAATAAGATTTTATTCAACATTGTTTTCTGTTCCTATCTTAATAGGTAAATATATTGGGTGTAGGTAGAAAAGACGCTTGTCTCAATCTATTAAGAGTCATGATGTCAAGTAATTCGATGAAATGAAATTTCTGTGGTTGATTTCATGATGTATCCGGGAAACAATCCGACTTATTACGATTTTAATAAAGGAGTACCGAAATGGAAAATGACATTCGTTTTATCTAAATCCGAAACATGAAACACAATAGTTTGGTTGTTAGTAAGCGATCAGTATGGATTAAAATTAGCGTTTAATAGAAAAAGTATCTAATTGTCTTTTTTATTCGATATTAGTAAAGGCCAGCCAAATGCCACCGATGACTCAAATTGTTTATTATTGCATCTGAACTTTATGACGCAATAAACAGAGATGCTCTCTCTACAGAATACCTTTACTGACACGAGGAACACTCGTGTTATTGTAATATCGATATATGTAAGTATAATATACGATAAAACTGATATTTCCAACATAATAAAAATATATTTCTTTTATGACAATTAAAATGATACAGGTTTACATTCTGACTTTGTTAAACAATGTTTGTGCATTTTTTAAATGTTGTGAGAAATGTGGTGTTGTTAACACCTTTACATGCCTATATTATATATAGGATATACAGTATTCGAATTGACTTTGCATTGTGAAATGATGTAGATATTTTAAGAAAAAGAAAAGGATTTATTCCCAATGTTTTATCGAACGAACTTAATCTATGTTACCATTTAACGATGACAAAATCATCGAAAAGTATATTCTACAGTAAAATGGAATAAATAACCAAGATATACTTTGACAAATTCAAGATGGTTCGATTTTGTAAGTCTACCATAATCCAAAATGAACTAAATTGCATGCCAAAGTACAACTCTTATTTTCAGTTTATTATAATTGTACCATGACAGGATTTTGTATATCAAAATAATATTTAGACACGTAATTACGTTTTTCATCACAAATGAAAGAGTCGGCCAGCAGACGTTTATTTCTTTTAAATCTAAGACATTAAAAAGCCTCATTTCGTTTCGTTGAAGTTTTATTTAGGCAATGAAGACACATTTATTGTGAACAATATCAGAAAGTGACTCAGAGAGAAACATGTGCGGTTGCTCAGGTACTATTTTCTGTCATAATTCTAAGTAGAGAAGCAGAGGGAGTCTTCCTTGAACCTAGTCTTTGTATCTGATATCGAACGATCAGTGGATGTTGAACAATGAGATATAATATTAATAATAATGGTTTTCAACAAACTCTGAACACAATACATCTTTTTAAGCGGTTCTGTACAGGAAAGTGGTAACGATGTGTTGTATTCTGAAATTCAATAATTAACCATATAAATCAGATTTCTTTTGTTATACATGAGATGTAGTAATTTGAAGAAAGGGTGCACGTACCAGCGTAGCACATTTAGAAACCAGACACAAATAAATCACATTGCAGTAATTCACAAAATGAAGTAGTTACTTCTGATGTATTGTCTACAATGGCCAATTATTTGGTTCGGTATCAATTTAACGCACTATAAATCAAACATTAGGGGAAGATACAAAATTGGTTGACATTTGCAGGCATTTTCTGTTATACACGTCTGTTCGAGAGACGTTTAAACATATCAAAATTATAACGTAGAACATATTGTGGCGCGAGATTACAAGTTTAGTATTAAAGAGACATTTCTGCAGCGGTATGAAAAATTTATAGTGGCTGATTTCTGCCATCTCGTTCTGGCGTGTTGGCGCGTTTGCAGGGCGCCAGAACGTCAGGACGCCAGGACGCCCCCGCCAACGCGCCAACACGCCAAGACGACAAGTGAACGCGCCAAAACGACAAATATGGATTTTGTCGTCTTGGCGCGTATAATTGTCGTCCTGGCGTGTTGGCGTCTTGGCGCCCTGCAAACGCGCTAAGACGCCAGAACGCCAGGACGACAACTTCCCAATTTTGCGTGTTGGCGCCCCCGCCAGAACGACAAATGCCTTGTTTGTCGTCTTGGCGCGTATAATTGTCGTCCTGGCGTCCTGGCGTTCTGGCGCCATGCAAACGCGCCAACACGCCAGAACGAGATGGCAGAAATCAGCCACCATAAAAATTTAAATAAATGTCATATATGTACGATATAAAATAGAGCTAATTTCTTTTAATATCTAATTTGCATGGCATAGAAATATATGAAAAAGTTCTAATTTTTCAAGTTATGTATTATGTACTGCTATTAATAATATGTTAAGAGAAAAAAAAATTGACGTATTTCTAAATCCATTTCATATGCACGTTAGTGTAGTTCACGCTCGATTACAACTTACGTTTATATAAAATATTGATAATACCGAAAAATCTTACTGATATTTTCAATAGGCACTCATAAGACGAGGTTTATATTTGTTTTTGTAGATATTCGGGAACCATGCTCGTGTGAACTCTGGCTTACGTGTACCTCTATTTTATTTGTTTGGAAGCGCTAAAATAACAACGTTTAAAGTCAATATATATACACCTTTCGATGATAAAATATAGTTCAAAATATACCAAAACCAGAACTTGTAATGGTAAGTTCAAACTATCGACTGTCACTTTAAATAATTACAATAAAGTAACAAACTGTTTAGGTATATTATCCCAATTAATACCGAGGCCATGTAATGATATTAACCGGTTACTGGATTCATTTACCAATAAGTTAACACTCGAGGGGTTAACCATTTAACAGAGAAAACGTGACATCGCAAACTTATTCCCTTTTGTGTTACAAAACTAATGGCTTAAGAGTTGAAATACATCTGCAGTAAGACCAAATAACACTATGGAATGTCTCTGGCATCTTTAGCTACACATGGCAACGAGAGATCATTACCTTTATCGGGTACATAATGCTGTGTAACGTCATTTTTCTCATTTCGGAAAATTCATATAAAGAACGGAACGTTTTAGTATCAGTGTAGTCGTAAATTTAAGTCCGCCATAAACGTAATATGTATTAAAATGTTATTGTACTAGAAAATACCTTTTTATCTCCATTGGTACCATCGCCGTGTATTTTAAAACTTAACACAACTGCAGCTTTAAAGAAATTTCAAATTAATTATCCTGTAAGTTCATATGCCCTGCAACCTAGAAAACAAGGATGAAGCCTTTGCTAGTGACGTGTTTAATGTTGCACGTTTTATTACCTCGAACTCGGTCTGGTATTATTATACTTCGTTATATGATATACTTCCGGCGAATCCTCTTATAACTTTGATACATTATCACAACAGCATTCTTTAGTTAGAGTCTTTCCGTACTTTGACTAAGTGCTATCATATTGCCTGGTCCTTTGGGATCACGATGTCCATTCAGTGTGCTTAATTGACAGAGTTCTGCTAAGTGAGTGCTAGGAGGCGTAAGGTTTTCTGCACATCCCAGTACTTTGCATGAAAAGACTATTACGTCTAAGGGTATCAGCTGCGTGTCCAATCTTATTGTTATGTACATGTCATTCCCCATGATGCTTTACTTTATTTTTATTTTGTATTGATTACTCATTGTCAAGTGTATAGGTTGACCTAGTATTGAGACAGCATGCATATAAATAACTTGTCTACATTCTATGGTGTTCCAGAATATTCTACCACAATACTGATTAACAGGGTGTGACAATTATTTTTAAAGTCTTGATTGCTCCTTGTTTTTCCAGAATCTTCTTTATATTCTTTGTGATACATGACAGTTCTGGAACCTTCCATGATACTGTAAATAAGAAGCTCTCTAAGGACATGATAGAACTTAAAGTAAGGAACTTATTGACACACTTTCCTGTTTTTCTTAATAATCAAACTATTACCAGTTTGGATATTTAACATTTGAAGAAGTGTTTACGTTTAACATTGTGGATTTAAAAAATATCTTTGAAGAGAGGATTTATATTCTTTTGACTAAATTCAATTTGAGTTTGTGAACAATTTTAAAATTATTACTGTTTGAATTTAAATTGACTAAGACAGGATTTGGACTAATCTTACATTTTAGATTGAATTTTACGGCTATTTGGTAGTCTTAAGGTATTTGAATTGTTACTTTTTTAACAATATTTTATCAATGTTATAGTTGCTGATTTTTTTTTTGTTACTTTTAGTATTTTAGGTAACAAGCAGTTGTTACCATTAGGCGTAACATTTTATGCAAGAATGGTTCAAATGATGTCCTGGTAAAATTTAGATCGAGTCAGTATCAATTTTAGATTTCTAACAGAATTCAAATTATTATTAGTATAATCCAAAAAATGTAAATCTTCTCTTTAAGATATCTTTATCCACACGTTAATGTAAATCCATCAAATATTTAATTCCAAACGTGTAATACTTTGTTGTTAAGAAATAAGGAAATGTTATCAATACGTTGTTACTTAGGTTCTGCCCTGTTCTCAGAGAGCTTCCTATTTAAAGCGTCATGGCAATATCCAGCAATGTCATGTATCATCAGGTAAAAAGAAGATTCTGGAAGAATCAGAAACGTCCACAATAAACCAGTCTTTAAAATAATGTAAACACCCTGTTGATGGAACCTCCTAGAAAACCATAGAATATAAATGTCTCATTGATATACATGATGTTTCAAAACTAGGACAGGCTTTACAAAATGATAAATAACGAAGTAAACACAACTGGGAATGACAGGTACATAAAAAGATTCATTCAAAACGTCTTTTATTATTTTTTTTGTTGCACCCCATGCTTTCAAAAGATC